>NC_056726.1:174709699-174928421 GCF_019279795.1 Protopterus annectens
GACAGCCATACATACATACACACACACACTGTGGAGACCACAGATGTCATACACATATGGATAGCTGATGTGTGTGATACACACACCACACCTGCCTACATCATGCTTTCCACACTGCAGTATGTACAGATCTCTACAACAGTGTACAGGGGTGAGTAACAACTGGGATGTATTCCCCACCATATGTGGCATATATGGTCACACAAGCAAACACACATGGCAGTACTGTGAATGATACACCTGCTATATGATGATACGTCTGACAGACATGCAGCAGTATTGGCCGCAGTATGTGTACCAACGCTACATTCAACAATTATGCTGCTATATGCACACGGGAGGATGTAAGTGTTACAGGTGTCAAGTGACATACTGTCGGTGACACCTGACTGCTGTGTAGGTCTTATGTCTCCACCGTCAAGTAACGGTAACATAGCATACTGTTTGCATATGTAATGGTAGGATGGCGTGTGACACATCTGTGAGCCGTCCCCAGCAACCATCCATCTACACAGGTGGATCACCACTTTATGTACACATCCATCCATACCTGCTGTACATCCTACCGTACTGTCAGTATGTCACCATATACAGGTGTCAATGATGGGGCTGCATTGCAACTACATGTTGTAGTTAGGCACAGATTAGTTACTTACATCAGCTACTGCACATGCATGGTAGTTGCATGCACACTACAGATTGTACATGTGTGTTGGTCCTACATGCCTGTCATGTAGCCATGTTTGTATGCATTGCAATTGGTGGACATGTGTGTTGACAACATAACACATGGACTGTTGTATGATATGATGGGTGTCATGGGTAACTAGTACAGAGGGAATGTGTCCTCGGTCAACATTGCTGCCTCATGTACTGTTAGAATTCAACAGCCATGGACCCACCTTCCATTTGCATGCGTATAATTGCTATAGCCACTTGTCTGCTCAGAGGACAGCAAAAGCTATGCTATGTACATATGTGTTGTGTGTGTGGTCCATGCACATATCCACTGCAATTACATGTATGACATAGCCAAACATGTGTGTTCGTTGGTGTACAGCAACAGTCATCTGTCACAGCTGTGTAAGACCCAGGGCCCCTGGTATGTGTAGAGCCGACCTGGTTATGTACAGTGGTATCATTGCAATGCATAACACATGATGGAACCCTGTCGGTACATGTGTAGTATGCACAGTTGCTGTAGACCTATGTACAGTCCACTGGTCATGAGTCACATGGTGTTGCGTTAATGTATGGCTGTGTATTGCTGGTCCAATGACATGGTGATGTTGGAGGGCTACATTGTAGATTGTGGTGTGTACCTCTGTGATATGCACCTGAGACATCTGTGATAGCTCCTGAGTGTGTACTGGTCAATACATGTGAGTGGCCTTCATGTACGTGGGGACAGTAATACCATACTGTGCCCTTCCGTGTTTAGAATCTGTGTGCATGCAAGATGGCCCTTTGCAACTGCTAAGTGTGTGAGCATGCCCAGTACGCCATTGTGTAGATGGACACACAGTACATTCCAAACTGCGCCCTTCCATGTTTAGAATCTGTGTGCATGCAAGACGGCCCTTTGCAACTGCTAAGTGTGTGAGCATGCCCAGTACGCCATTGTGTAGATGGACACACAGTACATTCCAAACAGACATGTGATACTAAGCGTGTGGGCATGGCCATTGACATCCTGTATAGCGATGGTGGTCATCCAGGCAACAGATGCCCATTTTCAATGTCACAATGGATGCCTACATTGAACAAACTGGTTGTTGTCTTGAAGGGTGTACTGTCAGTGGCACGTCCCGTATCTATGTAGTGTTGTTGTAGTGCTCCGTAGATATTTGGTTGCCCTGATCACACCACTGCCATGTGTTTGTCTATGTCTACCTTGGGACAGTAATATGCTTTCAGACTGCTCACTCTCTATACATTCCCTATCGGTGTCCTTGCCTTTGCGGATGATGTCACCCACCTAGAAGTATGCCTCTGGGAGTGCTGTGCTCAGTAATCTTGGTAGCGTGTTCTGTAAATGCGTAATGCTGTAGTGTGATAAGGTAGTTAGGTGTATTTTCGGCTCCCAGCCCTGTTAAGTGTGTGTGTGTGTGTGTGTGTGTGTGTGTGTGTGTGTGTGTGTGTGTGTGTGTGTGTGTGTGTTTCCAGCTGCCTGGGGACACAGTAATGCTTTTAGATGCCTCACACCACATACATTCCCTATCGGCCTTTTATGGATGATGTCACCCACCTAGAAGTATGCCTCTGGGAGTGCTGTGTTCAGTAATCTCGGTAGCGCATTCTGTAAATGCGTCATGCTGTAGTGTGTTAGGGTAGTTAGGTGTATGTTTGACTGCCAGCCCTTCCAAGTGTGTGTGTGTGTGTGTGTGTGTGTGTGTGTGTGTGTGTTTGCGTGCATGCTCCCGTCCGCCTGGGGATGCAGTCTTGCTTTTAGATGCCGCACACCACAGCAGTTTCCTACCGACGTCTTTGCCTTTGCGGATGATGACACGCACATAGATGACTGCCTCTGGGACTGCTGCGCTTAGTAATCTTGGTAGCGCGTTCTGTAAATGCGTCATGCTGTAGTGTGTTAGGGTAGTTAGGTGTATGTTTGACTCCCAGCCCTGCCAAGTGTGTGTGTGTGTGTGTGTGTGTGTGTGTGTGTGTGTGTGTGTGTGTGTGTGTGTGTGTGTGTGTGTGTGTGTGTGTGTGTGTGTGTTTGCGTGCATGCTCCCGTCCGCCTGGGGATGCAGTCTTGCTTTTAGATGCTGCACACCACAGCAGTTTCCTACCGACGTCTTTGCCTTTGCGGATGATGACACGCACCTAGATGACTGCCTCTTGGACTGCTGTGCTTAGTAATCTCGGTAGCGCATTCTGTAAATGCATCATGCTGTAGTGTGTTAGGGTAGTTAGGTGTATGTTTGACTCCCAGCCCTGCCAAGTGTGTGTGTGTGTGTGTGTGTGTGTGTGTGTGTGTGTGTGTGTGTGTGTATGTTTGCGCGCATGCTCACGCCTGCCTGGGGACGCAGTCTTGCTTTTATACGCCGCACACCACAGCAGTTTCCTATCGATGTCTTTGCCTTTGCGGATGATGACACACACCTAGATGTCTGCCTCTGGGACTGCTGTGCTTAGTAATGTCGGTAGCGCGTTCTGTAAATGCGTAATGCTGTAGTATGATAAGGTAGTTAGGTGTATGTTCGACTCCCAGCCCTGTCAAGTGTGTGTGTGTGTGTTTGAGTGTGTGTTTGCAGCTGCCTGGAGACACAGTAATGCTTTTAGATGCCTCACACCACATACATTCCCTATCGGCGTCTTTGCCTTTGCGGATGATGTCATCCACCTAGATGTATGCCTCTGGGAGTGCTGTGTTCAGTAATCTCAGTAGCGCGTTCTGTAAATGCATCATGCTGTAGTGTGTTAGGGTAGTTAGGTGTATGTTCAACTCCCAGCCCTGCCAAGTGTGTGTGTGTGTGTGTGTGTGTGTGTGTGTGTGTGTGTGTGTGTGTTTCCAGCTGCATAACAACAGTACATTGCTTTTACAGTATTCACTCTCCACAACATCCGTGCGGCGTCTTTGCCTTTGATGCTGCTGTCTGCAGGCTAGACGTGTGCCTGTGTGAATCATGTGATCCACTGATGACGGTAGCACATTTTGTAACTGCGTGATGCTGTCATGTGGTACAGTGCTTACGTTTATGTTCTGCTCCCAACCCTGCCATGTGTGTGTGTGTGTGTGTGTGTGTGTGTGTGTGTGTGTGTGTGTGTGTGTATGTATCTATCTACATATATATATCTATATATATATATATATATATATATATATATATATATATATATCTATATATGTATGTATATGGCTATATATATATATATATATATATATATATATATATATATATATATATATAATACATATTGCATATAGATATGTATGTTGGGGTTATCACTCTTGATTCTGCTGCATTGTCTGTACATGAGCACCTTGGATGTATGTATATCTGCTATGGCTCTGTGATAGTGCACATACTGTGTGCTGTAGTGATCGTGGGTTATACATGTGTAGTGACTGGTTATTGTGTTGCTGGGTATTGCACGGGCATTGGAAACAATGTTAGTGCAGCATCTTTGACTGGTCATATGCAGATCTCGGCAACAGTCAGCAGTGGTTATTACATTGGAGTGTGAGTATGGCTCATATCCGTCTGTAGTAACTGTAAATTCTATGCACCTCAGGTTAACATTACAGATGCACGTTTATCCACAGATTGTGGTACAGATCCCAGGACTGTATGTGTAGACATTGACAGGTGCAGGAATGAGTTGTGTTGGATGCATGGAGGGGTGTCCATGGCCAGTAATGGGGATCTCTACAGCCTGGCAGGTACGGTCTGTGACTGTCCCACAACCTCCTGTATATGGCTGACACATGCTGTACCTGTGTATATGCAGACACACACACTTACCACAAACAGCTATGGCTATCACATACACACACCCATTGCACCACCATTGGGCCATGCAGTAACCATTGTCCCTCACACACACACACCTATGTGTACATTGGATGGCTCTATGACAGCTCTGGACATGTTAACACCACACCCTGTGCATATGATGTCACTTGTGCCACCACCTGTGATGTGTAACATTGATGCAGGATCTGACTAACCTGGTGCTGCTGCACACAGTCACTTTATTCCACTGTATTAATGTTAGCATGCTGTTAACACACAGTGTGTTACTTCCAGGTGTACTTCAGCAGGCATGATGCATTGCAGCTATGACCATCACTGTAGCATAGTTTACAGCACTGTTACTTCTGATGATGTAGTCTCCATCCATGTGCCATTTCACTGATGTGTGTAGTATTGGCAGCATGTGTGTCTGTGTGTGCAGTACGTGTGTGATGTGTGTAGTACACATGTATACATGCTTACAAATGCATACATGACATTACACTGGCTTCACCATTCATACACTAGCTTACTCATTCTTCCACACGCGCACACAGGCTAACACGTGCACACACATGCTTACTCGGGCTTACTGGCGCGCACGGGCACAGACACACTGTGGGCAGGTTTGCAGGTCACATCGGTGGTATCCATGGCGTACGCCGTCAGTCTGCTGACGTTCCCTAGGATAGCTCATGACACGTCTCTTCCACTGAGTACTGACAGCACACATGTGATACTGCTCCGGTGAGACTACAGTGTTTTGTACATACACACGCATGTTGTCACCTATCTTCTACTCTAATAGTCCCCTTAACCTACACTACACTGTAGAGGCTTGGCCCATATGGCATGCCATGTTGTGATTCACTATCCTCAGCCTCATTTGCCTCACATTGCCTACAAATGCTTCGTTTCCACACATAAGTACCAGTACTCAGTAGCCATGTTGTCTCCAGCTTGCCATTCATCTGCATGGCGTACTATCATCTAACTAAACCTACATTTTGTATGTATATTATGAATATGTCTTGTTTTGAAGCACAGCGCATTCTCGTGGCACTGCGCTATACTTCCAAACCAGGGATCGGGGGAGGACAACTACTGGTTCATTGATATCCAATGGACAAAGCCGCCACTGGCCTTGGACTTGGACATTGGCATGCTTCTTCGACTTTATTCATACTGTATTTGCAGCTGTTATTGCTCCATTTAGCAACGTGCAAAGCGTTAGTCGCATAGCATCCGGGTACATTTCTGTACATAACTCTGCTCTTGCACAGACAGCTTACTGTTTCATGTATCACATAATTATGTAGGGTTACCACCTGTCCCACTTTGTGAGGTACAGTCCCTCTTTGGGCAGTTGTGTCCTGCAAAAAATGTGAAAAAATTGCAAATGTCCTGAGATTTTAGGACAAAATTATTTTCTATATTTTATGTTATAGTTGCATAAAACAGTTATTCTGTATCTGAAACACCTAAATGTTATAAGAAACAGAATAAGGAACTAAAATGCTACAAGAATAGACTTTTATTCAGGCAAAAAAATGAAGTTCTGTCCATTGTACTGGCTGTGGGTATGTTTTGCCCTGCAAAATCTGATGTTTGTAGCACAAATGTCCCACTTTGGGCATTTGGAAAGGTGGCAACCCTATCATTACATCATTTGCATAGCTTTCACATATAAATGGGGTATGTTGCAAATCCCAACATTGTCCGTGCAATGTTCGTGTTACGGGTGGTCTTGCACGCCCCTGCGGGTGTTTGCTGAATAGCCTGGCAATCATCTTTCCTTGCTGTACTCTCACTCAATCCATACACACCGGAGGCTTTGTGTATCATGGCCTAGGCTTTGCTGTGTGCTATGTCTATTTGTGGTGTATGCATGGCTGTGGGTATGTCCCACTGTCATCATTGGTAAAGGTGACACCCTATAGGTACTTCCTGTAGACTGCTGTGTCATTTGACATGTCAGCACATACCTGCGGATGAACTTCCTACTGCAGTGCTTTTCATACCTTCTGAGTTATCTTGCAGTCGATAATGCTGTTTACTCAGACATGTATCTGTTTCAGATCATACCTATCAACCTCCTAGTGCAAAACATCTGTACAAAGCCTAACATGATGGGGGAACAGATAGGGGCAGATTCTACATATTGCTCTTACAAACATAGATAGTTGACAGTATTATAGGTTTTGCATTAGTATGACCTTTCTGAGGGATTTGGGGTCTTAAACACATATGTTTATCATTATTTAATGACGTCAGTTCTCAGGTATTTGGCAGACAGGTACAGATTGTGAGAGGAACACACCACACTTATGAGGCATACATCTGCACATTTGTACAGTTACGAGGTATGTTTCTGATACTGGACATCAATTTCCTTATGCCAATACACACAATATATGGCGCCATCACAGGCCAGTTACCATTACATTTCTATTGCAGGACACACCCACCCACTGTGTTATATTCCTCACACAGGCCAACAGGTGCTTATCCATACTAATTATTCCATCATGTACCTTATGTGTACGCCAGTATTTGCGCTTTCCGTCAGTGGCAGAGCTCACGTACGAGTATGGGGGACTGGACACTGTATCGGTGACACTACATAACACCCTGAGGGACACATGTCCTTTGAGTCTATTAACCTTCCACATTGACTTTCACAGGCCATACATTGTAATTCACATTTGTGGACAAACATGCTTATTACTTGTAGATGTTTTGTCATTTGTCCTGATGTCTTTCTTCTCACCTGTCCACCTAGTATCACTAGTTCTGTACATTTCATTAGGATGGGTTACCTTCATACCTCTCACCTGTACACATTATGGGTATACACCCTGGGGTTTGACCTATGATTCTGTTACGTTTGTCATGATAATGTGCCTTTCTGGTAGATTGCTGGCAAGCCATGACGGACTGTGCGGTTAGGTAATCATGACTGACATTTCTATTTCATGATTACTAACTCTCATAACATTCATATTCCTGACTACGCAATTATTCTATCAATGGTCTGACTTTGTCTGAGGTATATTTAATATAGTCCCTATTTGTCTGTCATGTCCTATGCCTTAGTCCAGCTGTCTTATTCTGACATTCTGGCAGGTATGGTTACCATCTTGGTCGTACGGGTGTCCATCCATGATAATCACCTACATGACACTGATATAGGTCCCTACGACTTCCCCCAATGGTTTACACAATATCCAGTAGATGGGTTGCACCTTTTTGGAGAATGTAGGCATGTGCTATACCCACATAGGTATATTGATCACTCCCATGGGGCGTACCTAATAGATCTGTGCCAACCAACACCTTGGCCCAATTCTGCATACCCATGATTCCCATACCTGACACACCTCCACAGTACCCATTAGACATGTTTAATGTGAGGGTTAATAAAGTGCGAGGACACTTCTGAGCACTCCCCACTCTGCGGATATCAGCTCGTACTTCATACATTCAATCGACCCATGTGTTATTACCCTTGCACCTGCTACTGTTGCATGTACACCTATATCGTAGTTGCAGGTGTGACTTCTTTTGCATCAATGATGGTTGGCACTTCATACAGGATCAATTTTTGGGGTCCTGCAAAGGACACCTATATTCATGTTTAACGTGTAGAACTTGCAGGCCCTGTCACACTGGTACTTTCTGGGCAATGGTTTGGAAACCATCGGTGTATTCTCCTTTCATGCATGTCTGTCTGTCTATTCATATTAGCTATACCGTGACCTATTTATGTACATGTGTTATATGTACAGGGACATATGTTTGTTGTATATATATATCTATTCATGTATCGTGTGTGTATAGATAGATATATATATATATATATATATATATATATATATATATATGTACATATATACATATGTCTGTACATTCCTCATCTCGTAATTTGCTTTGGATTATGTCTGTGGATATATGTGTATATATATCTCTATATCATACCTTTCAACTGTACAGATTTCTGTTTTTCATAACCTTGTGTCTATCTGGCAAGTTAGTGGCATATCATTAAAGACTGACGTTGGTAAATAATGACAAACATTTCAGGTTACGACTTCATACCCTTCAGAGAATCCATGCTAGTGACACACCTGTTATTCTATCCACTTTCTATGTTTGTTAGGGCAATATCTGGGGATTGTCCCTATTTGTACCAGTTGTTGTCATGGCTTTGTCCGGTTTCGTACTTTACGGGTTTAACAGGTATGAGCCATGCACATAGAATGTGGGGAAAACACCATTCATTTTCTATTCTGTGAGCGGATTACACACGCGCAGGCGCACTTGCATATCCTTATTGTGGGTTACATGTGTTTCATAGATAATTGTGCTTCTGTGAACTTTCATAATTCTGACCATAACAGTTACATATCTGTATTCCAGTTTACGGACTACTGCAAAACACACGTTCACCTTTACATATTTAAATGTGTGTACTGCACGGACGCTTTCATTACACTTTCAAGTTATATGTGCAGTGGTCGTAGGTCAACCGGGACTGCATTCACATTGGCCGGATACCGGAACCACTATTCTATTGGTGTTCTCCCTCATTGATATGCATACCCATAGTACTTAGCTACATCAACATACACCTCACCACTTCACCTACGACACAGGCATCCATTCTTCTGCTGGGAAAAAGGCAGCACTATATATTACACATTCCCTATAGCCTACTGCTGTGGACTCCGGCTGCATTGTTAATCACTCCGAGGATATGCAGAACACCAAGGCATATAGTCCAGCCACATACAGGTCTTTGATTGTCAGGGTGTTCATGTAGTGATCTGGGTTTAGGCTTGTCCACCTGGTGAACGGAACTTCCCTGGCCAAGGTCAAATGTCAGATGAAGCATATGGACAGGGATTATCTCCCTATTTTGAAGTTTTACCTGTGTTTATAGACACAGGTGTTTGGGCACCTGTCAGCAGCTTATTCTGTTGGCATTACATATTATGGGTGGGGTTGTTATAGTCCATACTCCACGGTGAGGGGTGTTCCCATTCACATTTGACTATTACCTGTATGCAGTCATACGGGGATTATTATTTTTGGACATGAAGTGACTACAGGTATGCAGTTGTACATTACACAAGTGTGAAGGGCTGTTCCTGTAAATATGTACGGACCATACCTCTCAAACTCTTAGAGCACCAAACCTGCACAAAATATACATGATGGGGGGACAATTAGGGACACATTTTAACGATTGCTCTTACAAGCTTAGAATGTTGATAGAATGCTAGGTTTTGCATTAGCATGACTTTTCTGCAGGTTGTGGAGTCTTATACTCAGGATATTTCTCATTATTTAGTGATGTCAATCCTCAGCTATTTACCACACTGGTGCAGATTGTCGGAGGCACACACGAACACTATGGGGCGAACCTGTGGTTATTCTTAGGGTTGCCACCATTTCAACTGCCCAAAGTGGGACATGTTCTGTAGAGATGTCAGATTTTCCAGGACAAAACATACCTACAGCCGTGCATAGTACTAAACTTTAACCTTTTTTGTACATATAATAGCTTATTCTAGTAACATTTGAATTGCTTATGCTACTTCACATAACATATTGAGGATTCATATATAAAATAACCGTTTTATGCGACTATTAAAGTAAATTAGGAAATAAACTCTCAGAACATTTGCTATGTCTTGATTTTTTTTACAGGACACAACTCCTACAGAGGGATTGTTACTTGCAAAGTGGGACAGGTGGTGACCCTAGTCATTCTGCAAATATCCGGACAGTTGAATGGTATGGCACGGACCTCTGTAATACACTGTTGTGTTCTGGCACAGCAATAGCTCAGCATTAAAGACTGCAGTCGGAACGTGCTGACAGACAGTTGGGTTTCAGACTTCATACTCCAGACATTAATGCCAATGTGCAAACTGTTATTCTATCAAATTCTATGTTTCTAAGAGATATGTTTACAGATTGTCCCTGATTTTGGACCTTTGTCTCACTTATATTCACGGCTCTGTCCAGATATCTTGCTCACACAGGTTGATAGGTATGATCAGTCACGACTGTCCCTCACACTTGATCAGGGTTGACCTGTTTACGTAGTGTCTTCCTCGCCCACATGCCATTTTCCACTTTGCAAATGTGTGCATTATATTCTCCCTCCTATTCATGTCTGGACACATGCGTCACGGGAAGGTATTTTATCCTGGGTGGTAGGTTATGCATGCCCACTTAGGGCTGGACAGTGTCATGGACCTCCACTGCACGTTCTGACTTGTGTCCAGATATCTACTGGATTGGACATCATGTCATCATACCCATTCTACTATTTACACAAGTTGGTCATCCCGTGAGGGATATCCCAAAAATTGGTCAAAACCAAAACAAGTTAGATAACGAAGATTTTTGTGGCTGCACGAAAATGTGCAGGGGGTTTTACCTGCAGGGGATACATGGTTTGCAATCCTGACACTGCCTAGGGTGACAATACCTACTACATATGCGTAGGGGGTCACTGTGTGTAGCTGTTTCTGCAACAAACCAGTGGACCAAGTATGGCTGGATTTGGTGGACGTTCTAGTATGGTGGCAAGTTGTGTGTTGTGGAGGGTATGCTGGGTAGGCTATTATGCATCCAGGTGTGTTGCGTTTGTTATGGCCAGTTCCATCAGGACCCATCTGTGGGTATGTGAAAGTGCCGTATCTATACATTTGTCTCGCATATTTCCATATTCATATGTTTGTGGGATTGTGTTCTACACTATGGCCTGTCTGCTTGTCTTGCAGTTGTTTCTACATGAGGTTGTGTTTCTTTCCGCTTCACCCGCTGCCCCCTCATACACCTCCGGTTCACCTTTTCTGCATACGACACAAGTATCGCCTTTGAGGAATTTACCATTAAACACACACCCGTCACACACGAATTACTCACACCCCATAGAGCACTACTTTGGTTGTTGGCCCATGACACGGCCAGAGTTACACATTGACTACCCTACATGTGTCGGGTACCTTTATGGTTGTGTGGACTACCCTGCCATGTTTGCTTTCCACATGCTATACCTCATGCACGTAGGTACACGCCCTTACTTCACTTTCATTACTTGGTTGGTGTATCCAGGTACTACCCATTCGACTGTGTCACATACACGCTCGGATTATACAGCTGACTTCCAGATTTTGCCAGCCTGTTCTACTCATTGGTAGGATGGCACCTTTTTCTATGTCCAAGCTATTCCTTACACATGTCCGACCATTGTGGACATTGCCTCCCCACAGTCAACGGTTGTGTTTCCACCTTTTCAATTGGCCACAGTGTGACATAGGGTTACCACCTGTCCCACTTTGCGAGGGACAGTCCCTCTTTGGGCAGTTGTGTCCTGACATGTAATTGTCAACATGGCAAATGTCCTGAGATTTTAGGACAAACATATTTTTTATATTTTATGTGATAGTTGCATTAAACAGTTAATTCTGTATCTGAAATACCTGACTGTTATGAGAAACAGAATAAGCAACTAAAATGCTACAGGGCTATGCTTTTCTGTAGGCAAAACAGTTATGTTCTGTCCTTTGTACTGGCCGTGGGTATGTGTCGGCCTGTACAGTCTGATGTCTGTACCAAACATGTCCCACTTTGGCCATTTGTAAGGGTGGCAACCCTACTGTGACAGTTGCGGTGAACACAGCATATTTTACAGGCCGACACATACCCACGGTCAGTTCGGCAGATAGAACTTACAATTCTTGCCTATATCTAAGCTTATTCTTGTAGCATTTCGGTATCTTATTCTGTTTGTTATGACATTTATGTATTATACATCCAGTGAAATATGTTTAATGCAACTATTGCATGACATCTACAGAGGAATTATGTCCTATATTCTCTGGGCATTTGCCAGTTTTACATGTTTGTGTTGGGACGCATCTGCCTACAGAGGGACTGTCGCTCGCAAAGTGGGACAGGTGGTAATCTTGGTCGACGGTATGGATCATACTGTTCGTTTCAGCCTACATGTGTCCGTGTTGTTATGGCTCGTTTATATGCTCCTTCTGTTTTGTTTACATGTGTATGCTATTTCCTATCACATTTGGTATTGAAATACGGACATACCTTTTGTATATGACTATTACATGGCTTGTGGGATATGATTCAGACATACGGTCACTACCTATATCTACATTTCTCCTCGTGTATTTTGTTATGGACACATCTGCACAGCTATGCTCCCTCCCTCAAATTATGGGTCGGCTGGTGACCCTCTCCATTGGACTGGACATACCTACTGGCAGCGTGCTTAACATCTGATACGTTTCACTTCCACATGGTATAGCTATCAACACTACGTTGGACTACAGGCACACGGTTTTCCTGTCATTTGTTCATGGGTAGGGACCCGTTATTCCCCACCATGCATTTGTGTTTGAGTCTTCATTTTCTGTTCGCAGGGACTCTGCTTTGCATACGTTTCAGTCTCCATGGACACTGATAGGTACGATTGCTATTGCTGGCGGAATATAATATTCAGTAGTTTAGGTTGCTCCTCGAAAGCCGACATTGACACGCCTCCCTGCGCAACTTCTATACCCCCCCTTGCACTAGCGCACGTTTCCTATGCATGTGGCTGTGGCGGCTACACACCTTCATTAATATGCATATGGCATGTCTACTCCACATCTACACCGCACGTCCGGCGCAAGCCTTACGCCGGACTTGCTCCGAGCTTCATGAATCCGGGGGTATATTTATAATAGCAAAGAGCTTAACCTGGTATGTGATATTAATAGAACCTGCTGGAGGGACAGATTTGTCTCCCAGAGGTTACCACAACTTTGGAACAGACTCCCACTTCATGTCAAACAGAGCACCTCATTGGCCATCTTCAAATCCAGCTGGACGACTGGATGGGTAACCATAAATTAACCCCAGGTGTTCTACCTGTGTTCCTCTTTGACATGGGCATTAGGTACTGATTGTGGAAATAAGGGTAGAACTTGGCTAGGCTTGTAAGGGCCCTAGGACCATTAGCCTAGTAACTTCCTATGATCCTATGATCCTATGACCCCACTTTTTTATATTTATAATGAAATTTATACACACACAGATTTAGATTTTGCAGTACTTTACTTAAAAAGTTAATAGAGCAGTAGGTTTTGTATTAACATGCATTTTCTGAACAATGAAAAGTATAACAAACTAATGAATAGTATTATTGACTGATTGCAATCTTCAGAGAACTTTACAAGGGACAGGACAAAAATATGAAGGTCACTCTGCAAAATCAGGGACAGTTAAAGATATTGCAGGCAGAAATGAAATGCTTCTCTGGTAGAATGCAAAGCAATTTTTAAAGTCTTTTAGTAACTTTGTTCTGACACACCTTTTGCTTATAAATCTGACTGGGTGAAGTTCTAACAGTTTTTAAAGGGCATTTTACCTTCTTTTACTCTTTTTTTGTTGGCTGGCTGGCGCTATCACTAGTATGAGACCTGATTGTAACAGTGTAGTGTTAACGGGTACACAACAAACTTTTGTTAAGCACCCCTAAGTGCTGTTATGCTAAGGTCTCATTCTAGGGAAGTACTTAGTTTATATTTTTCTCAGTACTGGAGCTTAATCATAGTGATACATTCAGTACATAATCTTACTTCAGATAACCTTTCTTTGTATGGCTTTTATATTTGCTGAACCGATCATGTTTGGTTCAGTATTTCTGCACCTTTTCTATCTTAACAATATCTTCCCTAGTTAATGTACAAAACCTCAGACCATATTCCAGCAAAGGTTTCACTATTGTCTCATACATGGAATCAAGATTTTTGCATTTCTTGATGAAATTGTTGCAAAAATTTGCCTTAGAGTAGAATAAATATGACCTTAAATTCAAGTTAATATGAGAAGACCCCATTGCTAAGTGAAATGACTTTAGAAATAGTTATTAATTTTTTTCTGTACCCAGACTTAACATTTCTTTTTACTTAAACTACAGTTTCATCTCTGAATTTGATTTTTTTTTACAGATTGGCTGCATAGTTTTGTGGATTTCTGGAATGATATGCATATATTTTATCTTTGTTATTTTGATGTTTTGTTCAAGTGAACTTATAAAATGTTGGATGAGTTGCTGTGAGAATAAAGCATCTTTCCATTGTTCTGTATCTGTAGTTTGGTTTTCTCTATAAAAGCACATCATGTCTTCATTCCATATGAAGTTGTGTAAAAACATTTGCATATCTGTATTACGAATAAACTGCTACTGTTAGAGGTCTCAGATTGTAGGCACATTATTACCATAGGAAAATACTAAAGTTATAAGAAATGGACCTTTACAGATGGTGGAAGCCCACCTTATACTTTTTCCATAACAGATGTAAAGGAAGACATGGATGGTCTATATCAAGAACACCTCCACTGCTGCTACACAAACAATATGCGAAGAATATGTGACAAGTGAAGATACAGAATTCATAAATTCAGTTGTGGTCTGTGGAGGGTGTAATATAGTAAAATAAAACAAAAAAAGAACTACAGTGTGCAGACCCTCCAGCCACAGCAATCCACTTCCTTAGTCATATGATATATAGAGTCTTGTGACTGTCAGTGAAATACAGCAGGGATGACAACCTACCCAGTTCACCATCCTGTTGATGACAGGTGCTCATCATACAAGGATGACAACTCACCCAGTCCACCATTCTTTTAATGGCAGGTGCCCTTCATACAGTACACAACATCAGTTGATATGTTCACTCCACATCAAGCCTATCAGTGACCCTCCCCACTCTGGTAACCAATGAAGGCCACAGTTCCATGTGGAGAATGGAACCCTCTATTTCTCATCCCTTCCTGTTAGTGATCAGGTTATACAGTCTCATCCATCCCCTCCCCTGGCAGTAGTCTGTGTTCCTAGCCTTCATTCCTCACAAACTCACACACACACACACACACACACACACACACACACACACACACACACACACACACACACACACACGCACACACATGCACACACACGTGCGCACACATACATGCACACACACATTTTCTCAGTGATTCCTTATTAAAGGATTAACACCTGTCTCTTGAGAACATCATGTCATCAAAATACAAACAAACAAAAGAAATAACAGGATTCGGCATGCTTTGAGAAAAACATTGTGATATGGCATGATAGTCAGGAAAAGATAGGAAAAGTAATTGAAAAAATACACTTCAGAGTTAGTTCAGTCTGCACTAGAAAACAGCACTGAGTTAAATGGAGTCGATTACCTTGAGGCTGACACGGCTGATGTCTGAGTTGTTAACCATAACTATTTTTTCAGGTGCAATATGGGACCATTTCTTTAAACGATTTGCATGTTCAATTCTATACAAGCTATGACAAAAATAAAGAAGATAATACACTTTATTAAATGTATGGTATAACATTTATAGCTACAAAATATTACCATTTTTGTATTACAATTTTTATATTTCAGTTTTGGTGTCAGTTACATAATAAAAGAAGAGGGGAGATATAAAGGAAAATACATTCCACAGCATATCTGCCAGGTGAACAGAACTGTAAATTAGTACAACAAAGAATTTATTTTTCATAGCTAAAGGTGATAACTCATAAGTAAAATAGTCAAACCTAATTTGCCATGGATCTATTTTACAGCTTACAACATAATGTGTTTGTTTTGTTAGTTTGTGTGTGTGTGTGTGTGTGTGTGTGTGTGTGTGTGTGTGTGTGTGTGTGTGTGTATATGTTACCTTATCATTAATATTAATTAAGTTGAAGAGAAAGTGTCTGTCATTATCTTTCTTGTTAATAGCTGTGAAGTCTTTATGTAATAACACAATACTATCTGCTGCCTTATGAATAAGTAAAAGATCACTGCTGCAGTTGTATCTCAGAGTATGGTTTGTCAGTACATAATAGTGATATGTCAAAGTCTTAGGTTTGAATGGTCTGACTCACCTGAGGTTATTAGGTACTATAAATAAAGTACTGGCAACACTGACTTTTCTGCCTTCTTCGACGGAAGCAGTTGCTTCTGTGATGCTGAAGAAGAGATCCTCTGATACCTTGTTCCTGTAGGCCAATCTCTGTTCTAAACTAAGAATTTTTTATCAAATAATTGGTTGTTCTAGTTGTGTAGAGGGATAAAGCCCTGAAAATATATCACAAATGACATGGGTTTGATTAGTGGATTAGGTGACTGATGAAGCAGCAGGGAAGGGATGGGTATGCCAATCCAAGGTGGGAGAATGTACATTGATGTGTTCCATAAGGGGAGGCATGGTCTAAAAACAAGAGTTGCCCTCAGATGTACTCAATGACTGTGGGAGGTAGGGAAAGGGAGTGAGCAGGTCATTCATAAAAGAATTTCCCATGTGTAGAAGCATAGAGGAGCTGAGCACCCAGGACACCCTCATGATCCATGACTGGCCCCAGCAACAATGGAGTAAGTCTGGGGAGTTTGGAGAGTAGCTGGTAGACCCAGTATGGAAATTTGGTACTGGGGGCTGAGTGGGTAAAGATGAGGTCTGAGCAGATAAAAAATATATATAAAATAATTATGTTAGTTTTGACCTGCAGGCTAGCCATAACATTGTTTAATCCATTCAGATCAGTGCATACAAGACAGGCAGACATCTGACAACATGGTAAAGACTTTATTATTAGTAAAGGAGGGAGAGCAATTGCAGGGTTTGTTTGTTTGTGGTCAGCCTAGATGAGAACTTTTGATAAAATACATTGAGTTACTTATTTAGGGTAATACAGCTGTTCTCCCAGAGATTTATATCACTGTTATTGAACATATGCCAAGGTTCTCCCACACAGATGTATGTGAAGGCTGAACTTTCTGCTTCTTTTTACATAGGTAGGGTTTTGCAACATTGTTGTCCCCTCTCCCCTCTCATATTTACACTTTACCAGAAGCCATTAACTGCTGATATAGAAGGTTTTCCAGCAATGGATGGGAGGTAAAATTGGCTTTATAGTCCAATGATAGGTGCATCTGATATGTATTTTTATTGGATGGCAGCCCAGCTAAGGCTTTTATTATTTAAAGCAAACAAGACATATTATTCCACATTGGAAAGGATTATTGCATTTATTTTAATTCTGAGAACACTGGGTCACTTTGTCATTCAGAAGGTTTGAAGATCTTCCCATTTTTTTAGCTATGGAGGAAGTGCATAGCTGGGGTTTAGAGAAGATGCAAATAGAGCCATGGAGTTATTTTTGGTGCCAGTTGTGGGAGGACTTTACAAAATTCACATTAGGATAACATCACAGGCATTATTAAATGCTTGAGTGGAGTCAATTAACTGAGATCTCTGCACCTATAACCTGAAATAGATTTCAGCAATATTATCATTTGACTAATGGAGGAATAACAGATATATATATATATATATATATATATATATATATATATATATATATATATATATATGTTTATGGGATGCGTGTAATATTTTATCAGCAGAACCCTACAAAATCAACACATCATGGAGGTGGTGGATATTAATATTAGAGATTATCGTTTCATAAGAAAGGCAATAGTGGCTTAAATATAAGTAGGCTTCACTGTGTTTGATTTTAATATTTACAAACAAATGATCAATAGGAAATGGAAAACAATAAATCCTTCTAAAACTGAGGAGCTGATTACACTGATGAGAGAATTTTTCAGTCTTGAGTATCTACTGATAAATGACAGAGAAGACAAATGGTATGTTAATAAACAGTTCCCTTGGCTTTGCTGTGTTGAGGCTACAGTAGATGTTTAGATGTAGCTCTAAGGTTTTGATTACTACTCACATCAGCTATGTAATTAATTAAGAGAAGAAAATATTTGATTTATTTTCACTTTGTTAACTGGGTTAGACCCACTTGACCAGCAGTCTTTTTCTAGGGGAGATCTAAGATAGTATTCATATTGATTAGGGGTAGTTTGTCCAGGGCACTAGTATACGCCCCTTACTCTCTGGACTTACTAGGTGGCACTGGAAGGCTGTTATTTCAGTTCTGGGAATTCCAAGATGAAGGAGAGCACAGCAGAGCTGGAGAGAAAAGTAGGAAAAATACTTACTGAATGAAGGAGAAGGAGATGAAATAATTACTACATTGCTGGTAAATGGAAGACTGGAAACACAAGTGCTGGCAGATTTGCCAAATCAAGCAGAGCCAAAGGAAGGAGAGAGGAAGCATGATGGAGTGACACGGTGGAGAGTATTACAGGAGGAAGAAAGTGAGAGCCTGGAAACACGAGCAATAGCTGGTGAAGAGAAAACAATGGAGGCATTCCTGGCTGGTGGAGTAGCCAGTTTTCAGGGTTTAACTTTGCAACAGGGTCTTTTGTTACAATAAAAAAGGTATTCAGATGCAGAAAGGGAGAAGAGGAATGGAAGAAGAAAATGCGAGGGGACAAACATTTGCAGATTGTCAACAGCCACAAAGAAGACAATAAACAGTAAGAATAAAAATCAAAAAGTGATGGCAGCGTGAACAGATATGACATTATAGATACTATTATTTTGCCACCAGGGTTTAAGATTAAAGACATGATAGTATTAATTAATCTGGGAGCTGAACAATTTTGTGAAGTGACATTTGAAAGCTTTAACTTGCTGGAAAGATTTATGACTGAGACTTTAAAACAGGAATATAGTTGCATCATAGAAAGACTATTTTATAGCTTGGGACTACAACTAAAAAGAAAACAAATGCACAGTTTGGTACTTCAGATATCGATGAGCATGAATTAAATTTGATTTTTTTTCTTTCGCTTTGTAGTAAAGTACATGAGGTTAAAAAATGTGATGAAAAAATGTGTGGATTAAAGGATGGGAAGTGTGGGTAACAATACATGTTAAAGATCGGAAAATTCAACAAATTTCAAATACAGTCATTGAGAATGGTAAGAGAGGATTTGTTAGGTTCTGGGGCCAACCCACAGCATGTTACTTTGGTGGGGATGGAAATCATTTTGTACAGATTGTAACAAACTAAGGTGTGGCCAATGTGGGGAGAAGAAGCATACAAAGAGTCTTTTTGCAGAAAATGTGTAGAATTTGGACACTTCTGATTTGACTGACCCATGTTAGAAATGAAAGAGCTGATAAAGATGAAAGCTCAGAAGAATGGCAAACAGTAGAAAATATTACTGCAGAATATGTTGAAAGAGTAGGCTGTATTGGGAAAGAGGATACTGAAGAAAGGTTAACCAAGGACATAGTTAAAGAGGAAATAGTTCAAAGCAAAGTTATTAATATGCAGGAAGAGAACAGATTTGCAATTTTAAAAAGTGGAGTGGAAGATGAGAGAGAAATGGAGACAGGCGAAGAACAAGATAGTACAAAAGAATTGGTGGGAGACCTAGGAGCAGGAAAAGGAAAAATATGATCTGGAAGTCACTAAAAAGGAAAAGGATCATTTAGGAATTTTAGCATTAAACATGAATAACATTAGCAATTATATGAAAGGTTTGGTTTTGGTGAACGGATATAAAAATAAAAAATGTATGTTTTTTTTTTTTTTTTTTGCTTGCTTGAGTCTACATTTAACAAAGAAGTAAAAAGAAATGAAAGAGCTGATGATTACAGGCAGTATGGATGGGGGGGACAGATTGTTTGTTTCGTAAGGAATTAGATGCTATAAAAAATGAAGAACTATGACACAATAATAGTACCAGAATGGGTAGTGATATGGGATAAAAGAATGAGACAAATATGTATAGGATTAATAGTGCTTTGTGCATAAAAGAATATGTGGAGAGAAAACATTTGCTTGAAGAAATAAAAAAATCTGTCTTGTGGCATAGCTAAAGCCTTTAATAAAATGAGCTATGAAGCAATGTTGCAACTTTTAGAGTTATGTGGCACTTATTAGTAAATATGTCAATAGTGATGGTAGGAAATTTTAATCATAACTGAGGGAAGAAAAGGAAAAATAATGCAGGTTATTAGGATGTTAAGGGAATTAATAAAATGTAGAAATTTAAAATTAGGAAATAACAGAGAATGGACATATAAAAGGGGAATCTTTAAGAGCAAAATTGAGCATATATTTACTCTAAAGACATGAGATAAATAACAGGTGGCATAGTGGCATACAGATGGTAGAATTTTCATGTTATAGAGCAGTATGGGATAGCACAGAGAAGACAACAAAATACTAAAGGGGTAAAGGGATAAAGAGGTTAAATACAGAGTTAAAAAGGAGAAATAAACAATAAATGAGAAATAGACATTATAGCCAGATCACATGACTATGTGACCATTTTATAAGAATTGGACACAGTAATGAATAGTGCGTAAACAGATGTATTAAAATAAATTTATAAATGGAAAGAAAAATAAAAAAGGAATAAAATGAAATGTAAAGAAAATATATGAAATTATGAGAAACATATAGAACAAGGAAATTCCAAAATAAGGGGAATAGGAAAAACAGCTGTATGAAAAGAATAGAGGAAAAAAAAAACATGTTATACAGGCCTTTTTCTTTCTGAAAGGAAAGAAAGAGAAGGTTTTCCCTTATGTAGGAAAGGATGTAAAATTAGAGAAGGAAGGATGGCTGCTATCTTAGATGGCAAAGGAGACATAAAATACAAACAAGGAGATAGTATGGAGGTGACAGAACTTCTTATAGAGAAAATATATGAAGAAGAGGACATGGATGGGGAAGAAGAATGCAAAGTGAAAAAATCCAAAAAAGTAAGGAACTGCTTAGAAAATAATATAACAATAAAATAAATAGAGAAGATGACGAAAGAAGGGAAAAATGAACTGGTGGCAGCATTAGATGGAATGTGTTATAAGTATTATAAAGAAATGAATAAAGGCAAAAGAAATGTTTTTATAATATTAAATGAATGGCTGTAGGAAGGTATAATGGAAGATGACATATGTGGTGAAGTGATAACATTTATATGGAAAAAAGGTGGAAGAAAATGTATAAAAATTGGAGGCCTGTAACACTAGGGAATATGGACTATAAAATATTTATGAAAATACTACAGAATAGGGTGGAGAAAGTATGGAACAGGAGGTAGGAGAAGGGGCGTATGGTATAAAAGGAATGGAGATGAAAAAAATATTAATTATCATGAATAAGTAATAATGATGATTCAGAAAGAAAATAAGGAAGTAAGATTGATAGCTTGTGCATAGCTAAAGCATTTAATAAAGTGAGCCATGAACCAATGTGGCAGATTTTAGTGACATGGCACAGGGGAAGAAAATATTAATGTAATAAAAATATGAAAGCTCATGGGTACAAGTTATGATAAATGGGTGGGTGGGAAAAATGATCAAGAAAGGCATAAAACAGGGATGACCAATGGTTATGTGCTTATTTGTATTACTAATTAATGTAGTAGTACAGACATGGATGTATGACATGAGTGAGGCAAGATGTGAGATGGAAAGAAATCTTATATTAACAACATGCATGACACAAGCAAATGATCTAGTTCTAATAACCAAAAAAAAAAAAAAAGAATGGATAAGAGAGATTGCAATAAGTACTGAAAAGCTTTTAAAATAATCTGGTAAGCAGTTAATCAAAATGAAGTGCAAGGGATATGGTGAAATAAAAAAATAATGGAATATATATCACAAGAAAAGGATATAAAGATTTTGGGAGTAACATTTGGTAAGTAAGGAAGTATAATGTCAACATAAATAGATAATCAAACAAATAAAACATTGTTAGCTTGCTGGAAAGGTTTTTATTTCTCATGTCAGAAAAAGATACACACACACACACACACGCGCGCGCGTGTGTGTGTGTGTGTGTGTGTGTGTGTGTGTGTGTGTGTGTGTGTGTGTGTGTGTGTGTGTGTGTGCGTGTGTGCATGTGTGTGTGCTGAATATCTGTGTATTAGAAGAATAGCATATTTTACAGAGATTATATATGTTTCCCATTCAAAAGGGAAAAAGAGTTATTGGAAATATATATATTAGTTTCCTTTGGGGCTAAAGGCTAAATCTGGTGATAAGATGGATAATTTATAATAAAAAGAAGAGGATGGCTTGAATTAAAAAAAAATTCAGTGATGCATTTAGCACCTATGCATTTATTTTTGGTAATAAGAAATGTAAAAGAAAGAAAAAAGTAAAAATATAAAAATGTATGGAAAGAATAAAAAAACAAAAAGAAAAAAAGGACAGGATGTAAGAAAAAGAATATGACAATACAATGAAATTATGAACGTTTGAAGTAAGTGAGGTTTGGTGAGAAAAGAACAGTGTAATATGATCATAGTATCATAGGAGGTTACCAGGCTAATGGCCCTAGGGCCCTTACAAGCCTAGCCAGGAGTTTATTCCAAAAAAAAAGAAATCTTAGTCAGCACTTGTCACCCCTGTCAGTGAGGGACATAGGTGGATCCCCTGGGACAAATTTGTGGTTTCCCATCCACTCATCAAGGTTGCACTTGAAGAGGGTCAGCAAGGTGCTCTGTTTGATGTGTATAGGAAGTCTATTCCAGAGACAAGGCAGCCTCTGGGAGACAAACCTTTCTTTCCAGCAGGTTTTGTTGATGTTCCATATTAGATTCAGTCCTTCTGAGCAGGTAGTGCATGAGGAGTTAGACTTATGGATATGGAGCATCTCTGGTAGGGCAGGGTCTGAGATTGTCTTGTAGGCGAGACACAGATCACCCCTGAGCAATCTGTACGATACCGAGTAGAGTGATAGTGATTTGAGCCTGTCTGCATAGGACAGGTGTTGAAGGCCATGGATTCTCTTTGTAAAGTATTTCAGTGGCCTTTCCATCTGATGCAGATGTTTGGAGAGGTACACCACAAACAGGGCATTATATTCAATTATTTTCTAATGAGGGAGGAATATAGAATCTCCTTTTTTTGGATGCATTCCCTTTACTTATGATATGAACCAAGTAAAAGGCTTTTCTGACCACTGCCGCTACATGATAGTCGAAGGTGAGGTTGCTATCAACCTGAGTGCCCAGGTCTTTCACCACAGGTTGTGTGCTTAGGGGGTTGCCATTGATGTGGTAATTGGTAGAGGTCATGTTTTTGCCGAATGGTATGATGATACATTTTTTTGCATTTAGCTGGAGATCATGACTTTGGCACCAGTCATTAGTTGCTGTGAGACCCACTTGCAGTATGTTAACATAATTTGGGGAGTCAATGGCAGCACCCAACTTACAGTCATCCACAAATTTGGTCTGCCACAGGCCTTTTGTCTTTGCCTGGACCTCTAAGAAACAGATGCCAAACAGTAGGGGTCTCAGGACAGATTCCTGGGAAACTTCACTAGTGACAGGTCTGCTATTGGATGTGGAGGTGCCTATTTTGACTTTGAGGGTCCTGTCAGTGATCCAGATGGCCACCCACCTGATGAGATAAGGATTTATGCCACATTGTGTTAACTTTTCGATAATGCACAATTGGGGGATTGTGTCAAAGGCCTTGGCCAAGTCAAGGTAAGCCGTATGCACTGACTTTCCCTCATTCAGAGTCTTGGTGCTTGATTGGTGATATGATTTTAGACTTTTTTGTGTAACCATAGAAGGAATTAACTCATTAACTCTGAGTACCTTCTCATGACACCTCTCTGCTTAACACCGTGTGTGCCATGAGAAGTTACTAATTGGAAGCTGTTACCCCCAAGTGCCTTCGACAAGAGTAATAAACTGTTTTCCAGATTTGTAGCTGCTCTTAATGTAAAACATGCTGAAATTATAACTGAATGTGTAAATTATATTATATAGTTATCATTCAACATGTTTTTACATTAAGCCCACATTAAAGATATTGTAGAAAATCCTGTTTAAAAGTACTTGATAAAGCAAGTGAGCAAAAATCCAACAAAAACATTCCCCGGAGTTGGAGAGAGAAATGATTTCCTTACAAAAAGATCTTTTATCATTACAAGCAGACAACCTAAAATACCATGAGATTAAAGCCCTAGCAAACTAATCGGACTTATTACAATTCCCCTCTAAATTCTTGGCCAGGGTGACGAACCTGAACAAAACATCCCTTTTTATCTCCGGAATCTTAAATAAAGGGGAACGAATATCAGGACACTAAGGAAATCATTGGAGTATTTGAATACCTATATTCTCAGCTATATGGCTCTACTGAAAATTCTCCCAATAAAGAAGAGTTACAGGTTTTTTTTAATAACCTAACCTTCCCTAAACTATCCGAGAAACAAAATAAACTTCTAGATAAAGAAATATCTATACAAGAAATCTCCTTGGCTATCAATAGCCTTAAACCTAACAAATCACCTGGACCAGACAGCTTTACGGCAGAATTTTAAAAGACATTCTCCCCCAAAATTTCGAAGGCGTTGCTCCTTCTATTCAACAATATTATCACCGGTGGCTTTAATGACATGCATATGAATGCCTCTAGAACTATCCTAATTCCAAAACAGAATGCGGATCCCAAAAACCCCTGGCATTATAGACCCATTTCTATTGTTAATTTGAAATAAAGATTTTGGCCATGATCCTAGCTAATAGTCTGAAGGTAGTGATCTCCTCCATCGTTTCCCCAGAACAATCCGGTTTTATTATGGGGAGACAAACAATTGACCATACCTTGACTTTGGAGGCAATGATCTCGCTGTCCTCCCTCCCTTTATGCTTTAGCCATTGATGCCTCCAAAGCCTTTGATCGTATTAGTACTGACTTTCTATTTTTTAGCCTCCCCTTTTACAATATACCAACCTCATTCATTAATACAATTAAAACCCTATATTCTAGTGCTTATACTGTACTATAAATTAATAATCATATATCAAATAGAATAAAAATTCTCAATGGTGTCAGACAGGGATGCCCCCACTCTCCTCTTTTATTCAACTTATATATTGAACCATTATTCCTATTGATCAAACAGAAAACATTCCATCTTATGCCTACTATTTTTAACACTAAGCTCTATTTTTCTGCATACGCAGATGATCTAAACATTTATTTCTCGCTTCCCAATTCTGACCCAATTACAATACTATCATCAATCAATGCTTTTTCCACTCTGGCGAATTACAAACTTAATAAAGATAAATCCTTAATCTTCCCGGTAAATATTTACTCCCTGTCCCCCAGTGTATATGCAAACATTGATGTCAAGCAACAACTTCATTACCTTGGCATTTCTTTTTCCCAAGGGAACTCCACTCAGTATCAGGACAACATTACTAAATGTTGGATGTATATACAGGGGGATATAGGTAGATGGTCCAAAATCAATCTTCCCTTTTTGGCCAGGACGGCAATAATCAAAATGAACATCCTTTCGAGACTTTTATTTCTATTTAACGCTTCAGTGAGTATACTCCATAATAACTTTTTTAAAAATATTGCATCTGTCCTTTCAAAATTTATATGGGCCCCCAAATCCGTTAGAATTAACTATTTAAAACTTACTCTTCCTAAGGAACAAGGTGGCCTGGGCTTACCCGACTTTAAACTTTACTATGAAATAATTAATGGTAGTAGAATTCTGAACATTGCCTCCTACAATAAAGATCACCCTGTTTGGACCCCTACTTGGATCACCCTGTATAGCAACTATATCAAATAGTTAAACTTTAACCCTGCGGCCCTTCCTTTCTTGAACAAAGAAAATTTGAGGAATCTTAAGTTAATAAATGGCATTAAATTTAACATAAGGTCGCTTCAAAACCTTTTTAGTTCCCTGAATTTATTTCACTCCTTTATAACCTTACAACCAATACAGCTCAACCCTAATCTTAAAATGAATGGTCACATGTTAAACCTGGATCAATACCCTATTCTTAAGGACTTTTCAATTGCAGATCTATTTCCCTTTAAGCAACAATCTCTTTCTGATCTAAAAACTGCTTTGAATCTACCTAAGAAATATACAATCATATTAAGGCAAATTAGAGAACTACTAAATAGTTACTTAGAAGACCCTTTGGTCTCAGAAAAGGAAATCTCAATCTGTAAATCACTACGGAAGCTGTTTCTTAATAAAAAGAAAATTATTTCAAATGCGTACAAAGAGATAATGGCCCTTAAAACGCAGAACAAGCTCATTTTCTCTTCCTTTTGGTTAAAACACAACTCCAACATTACCCTTAATCAGTTGGCTGAAGCAATAAGAATTAGTTCTAAATTTATTCCCTTAAAAAAACTTAAATATACTCAGCTCATGATTTTGAATAATGCGTACCTTACCCCCAACATCCTAAACAAAATATACCCCAATTACCCTCGGCAATGTCAATTCTGCCCTTATCAAACAGAGGACATATTACATGTGTTCTGGAGTTGTAAATGCACATATAGGTTATGGTGAGCCTTGCGAGTTTTACTGGAGAAAATTGGGTATGAAAAGTCCACCCTTTCTTGGGAATTCATTATTTTACATATCCCACCTTCAGGACTATCTGAGTGGAATTACAGGATATTGATTTCTATATTCCTGCTAATTAAATACTACATTTCTCTCAATTGGAAAAATAGGCACACGCTTTCCTGGGAAGGGTTTAAGAATCTAGCTATAAAGCATCTCAGTGCCCATAAACTCCTGTATCACAACAGGAAGCACAAACCTGATCTTAAAGAGTTTTGGAGAATTCTCTTTGAACATATTTTAATTTGAATATATGATATTTTAAGTATTACTGAATGTTATGTTGATCTATTTTCACTCTGTTAGTCATTGGGCAATGTATAACTGTACATAGTTCATGTTGTTTGTATGTATCTAGTTATATGAGTATTGTTGTTTTTTTCTATTTTCTTTTTGTTTTATTTGTTGATGTATAGTCGGTTTTGTTCAAAAATTTACAAAAATATACAATAAACAGAATTAAAAAAAAAAAAAAAAGAAGTAGCAACTGACGTTTTGAAAAATTAATAAAATTACTTGACTGATGCTGCTCATTTCAGCAAGTGGCAATGTGTAATAATCAGACAACTGTAGCCTGTGGTACTACAAAAGGGCACTTTGCAGCAGTCATTCTAGTGAGAGGCGGCAGTAAAGGCATCACACTGAAGAACATTACGAACTTGGCTGGTGTTCCTCTTATTGCCTGGGTGCTAAAAGCAACTATAGATGCCAAGATATTTGACAGGATGAAAAATATTTTTTTAGCAGAAGCATCTTATAAAGAAGTACAGTATAGGTATTCTTCCCAGAAAGAAGTTGTTTCGTAAGTAACGTAACTAGCACTTAGTAGCAGAAACCAGCATACTGCTTTATTTTTCAGGTTAACGTGCTGTATGTCATGTAGAGCTCGATTTATTTTTTTCAACAGTTCAGTCTAAGTAAACCTATTATTAAACCCATTGTGGGTACAAGTATCACCATTGTGAAGGTTATATGGCTGTTTCTGTGGAGTGCCTGGCCATATGTTTTGGACAACAGTTTTTTTTTTAGTGCAGTTTGCCCCCATACAATGCCAAAGCATCCCCTTAATCAAGCACTAATATGGCTCATTCATTTCCTTACCTGGAAATTCCAAAATTTTAGGGCAGGAGCTTGTCCCAAGGATCATCAAAAAAGTAAAGGCATTTCACTTTCAACTTGATCTTCTAGCATTATGACAAGAGCGATCAGCAGTACCAGCCTCTCCCCACCTGTATGAGTTTGCACGGTTCTGCGTCTGACTGTTTTGGTTTCCATGTTTCAGAGTCGGTGGTGGGTATGATACAATTTTGTAGGACGCTTGGAAGTTGTTGGCAAGTACAGTTTGTTTCTGTATTTTCTGATGTAGGACATAGCTCACAAACTTGTTATATTTAAATCAGAGGATGGCTAAAGTGTTAGTGCTGTTAAGGTTAGAAGCTCAGAATTAGCATTAATTTTCTGAAGTAGAAGAAGCCTATAACTGAAGTTATTTATTGAGTTTAAGTCACTATCTTTTCTCCCAGAGGAGAACCAACAAAATTCTGAGCCGAAATCAAGGACAGTTGAGATGGCGGCCAGGCTGTGAATGAACGCAGATAATCTAAATGTCAGTGCTATGAATGCAGTGTTGAAACTCGTTTCCGTTTAGTAATAATTTAGTTAATCTGGACAACCTTATTAAAAGATACTCTCAGTTGAATGTTCTCGTTTTGCTGTATTATCCACAAACTGTCAGTGTTAGGCACTATGCAGTACATCACAATCCATTTTTATAACTGCTTTTTCACACTAAAGCATTTTGTGGCTGATATCAGAACGTTTGAGTCTGGGATTTTTTTTAAGAGTATTTAGTTGGAAAGATGAATGAATATAAAGTAAATGCTTTATGAATTTTTACATTTAAGAAAATAAACCATATTGGCATGCAGGTTACTGCATTTTTAGTTCTGTAAATCTGAGGAGATGCTGAGAAAATAATAATGCAGTCTATAGATCGTAACTGTCCTTGTATGCAGAAATATAGAGATATTGAGAGTTCTACTAACTCGCACTGCTGAATTGCTTTTGCCCAAAGTCTGTTACTTTTTCAAGTACACCCAAGTGATTTAAGCTAACGAAGTGAACTGAATGCTGAATATCAAATTTACAGAAATTTAGTTTTGTCCATAAGTGCACATCAGCGTATAGTTATGACAAGTAATTTAGTATCTTTTCATAATGGTCTTGCTGCTGCTATCTCAAGGGCTTACAGCGGTCATAATCATAGTACATGTCAAAGGTTTGATGCATTTTTTTGAAAGAACGACGACATTTAAATCTAACATTTTCTATTGTTCAACAGTCCTGTTTTAGCTCTTACAGCTGTCCTCTGTTAAGCATAATCTCTAAAGGTGTATTATTTATATGCAATTAAAACAGGATATGACTAATATTTAGAAGTTTTTACAGGGACTTAGTTTATGTTACAAGAACTTAGAGTAGACAAACAGATCACATAGCAGTGTTATATACCAGAAAGGAAATCTAAGAATTACATAAAGACACAGCTCAGGAAAAATAGCACATACACCTCTAAGAGTAATCTATGAAGGCAAAATAATAATTTTACTAATTGTTCAGACTATGAAAGATGAGATAGGAATTTATGCCTCAGGCCATAATGCTCGAATGATCTGTTTATTTTATGGCTTCCCAGAAACTTTTTCTTTCGGCTTTTCCCAGTTAGGGGTGGCCACAGCGGATCATCTGTCTGCTCATGATTGGCACTGGAGTTTTACAGTGTCGAGTTGCCAGCCCGGCACCCAACCTTCCACAGAAAGCACACACTCATACCTAGGGCCAATTTAGAGTATCCGATCCACCTACTACATGTCTTTGGGAGGAAACTGGAGCACCCGGAGGAAACCCACGTGACAACAGGGAGGACATGCAGACTCCGCACAGAAGAGGCCTCAGCTGAGAATCGAACTGGAGAACCTCTTGCTGTGAGGTGGCAATGCTAACCACTGCATCACTGCAGCCGCCCATGCCTTCCCAGAAACTGCTGGGAGAATTTTCTTTTATCATTTGCACGTGACAAATCCTGATACAGACATCCTTCATAGCATGCTTTTGCTCCACAGCCTTATGAGAAAAGCACTGGAATATCTTTAGGACCCTGTAACAGAAAACAACTTGGCTGGTTCCATGGATTAAGGTAATAAATTGTGAACTAGATAAACTGGACATGCTTTGATTTATTGACAAAGGTTCTACTTGCAGTAGGAAAATCTGAGTATGCTGCTTAATTGGAACACAGGTCTTATGTTACTGTGAAAAATGCTCATATGTGACTGGTGGGGATTATAATGATAAAAACAAACAAAAAAGAAATAGTACATTTATGTTACTTTGTTTCTTAACAGAAATTAAAACTACTAAAATCAACAGCAAACAAAAATAGGCCAAAATGCTGTTTTTCATATCTACATATACAGTATATGTTTGACATAGTTTATGGATGTCTCCAGAAACAAAACAAACACTGCCTTCACATTTATAGTAACAGATCAATTATTGCAATTTCAGAATAATGTGAAAAAGAAATGGTGATTTTATGATAAATTAAGACGACTTAATAATATGTCGCTGGTATAAGTGTAAAACATCTGGCAGTACCACTAGCTTTACTGGTTGTGATGACTGGGGGGGGGGGCAGAATGAAGTGGCTATTGAAAAATTCTCGCATCCTATTGGAAACAAATGGGATCACTGTAGCCTGGTTATCCTATGGTGGAAAAGAGGGGCGTCCCAATTTTTAACCAGTAAGAAGAAGTAGTGATACATAGTGGGCCGGATTCACGAAGGCTTGCACGGAGTCTAAGAGTAGTGTAAGACTCCATGCAGCCTTCGCGATCCAGGAACAGCCCAAAGTCCGTGTAAGAGACAAGCTAAAACGGCTCTTACACGGAGTGGGCGTGGATAAGCTAATCACCTCACTTGCAGCCGAATAGCATGCAAATGAGGATGATTGGTGATCCAGGAAGCCCAGAACAGCCCGTGTAAGAGCCGTTTTAGCTGCAGAAATGTACTCAGTTGACAACTGAGTACGTTTCTGCAAAAACTGCAATGGAGCCATGTCAGCTCCAAATAAAGGGTGCATATGTGTCAGGCAGCATGCCAATGGCCAAATATGTGGCCATTGGCAAAGTAACCTGATGCAAATATATTAAAAATATATTTTTTTCGGCGATTGCCGATGTTTAAACCAGCGCAGCCCAGCAAATGGGCTGCGCTGTATAAAACATAAAAACGACGGTTTTAAACCTACAAATGTAGGTTTTATGCAATACATGGAATGTCAATGCAGGGACCAGCAGACCAAAACCAACATGGCCACCGTGTAGTGGTTGCTAAGGGGGGAAGCTGAGTCTAAGACATGTAACTAAGCATTAGTAGGCAATCTGATGCAAATGAGTGTAAGGATACTGAACTCCACTGTCACATAGCAAATGAGCACAGTCTGAGTAGTGTAAGAGTTACAGAAGGGGGAGGAACAAAGTAGGAGATAGGTGACATCACAGGGGGAAATGGTAGAAAGAAATGCAGTTCATTGGAGGTCAGAGTTACATGACAGATGTCAGACAGATATCATGGAAAGAGGTGTGCCACTAACTAAGCATGAGAAAGTCAAGAAATGGAAGGTGTACACTGTTGCCTAACACCAAATTTTCTTGCTGGATGTGTATGCACACGCGTGCGCACCATGAAGTGCGAGTAAGGCAGTGTGCGCACGTGTAAGACAGACTGAGCATGTGGGAGCGTGTTGGGAGATGTTTAACACTGTTTGCGTGGGCGTGCACACGTTTTAATCCGAATAAGCAGATTCTGAACCGTGTAAGTATGTGTGCGCGTGTGTAAGCCACTGTGAGCGTGTTTCTGCTGGTTTACACACGGCTCCACCCTGAGGAAACAGAAAGGAAAAAGGAAGCAACAGATTTAGTAGGAAGCTAGCAGGGAATACTGCTGGAGCTAGCAGGTGAAAACAATTAGATGCAGGCAATTACACAGGCAGAATAGTAGCCCAGCCCAGCACTTAAAACTCTGCAAACAGCAGTGCAGGATGTTTCTCTCAAGAGACACTGCAAGACAGGAGTTAAGTTATCAGAAGTGAAAACTGAAAAAGCTGAACTCAGAGCAGAAATGTTAGGGGCTGCCATAGCTGTCATAATGAGACATAGGCGACTTGCTGAGGGTGGTAACAATGCAGATGGTGCCAGACAACCCACAGTGAGGAGACGGAGAAGAATGTACAGGCCCTGGGTCACCTACCACGGGTTACATGAGCTGGAGATAGTAGAGCGCTATAGAGTGGACAGAGACCTCCTGCAGCAAATAGTGGAGCTGTGCAGGCCACGCCTCACACACAGAACCAACAGAGGGGAACCCATCCCAGTGGAAACCAAGGTATGTGTTGGCCTAAGAATACTAGCAACAGGTACCTTCCAGAGACCAGCTGGTGATATGATGGGGATATCACAGGCATCAGCCTCCAGGGTACTGCACCAGTTCCTGGATGCCATGTCAGCACATGTCGGTGATCATGTATATTTCCCCAATGCCCGTGAGGTATTGGCCAGCAATATGCGTCTCTTTCAGCAAATAGCGGAATACCCTGAGGTAGTGGGTGCAATAGACTGCACGCACATACGCATCAAAGCACCAGCCGGTGAGCGGGGTAGGGCATACATCAACCGCAAGGGCTTCCCCTCTATCAACTGCCAGGTCATGTGTGATGCCCAGGGCATAATAATGAATGTGTGTGCTGGCTGTCCTGGGAGCTACCATGATTCCCACATCTGGCATTTGACGCAGCTGTACCAGACATTTTCCAATGGGGACATCCCGCATGGACACCTAGTGGGGGATGCAGGTTATGCACTGGAGCCATGGCTGATGACACCCATCAGAAATGCACACACACCTGAACAGGAACGCCATAATGAGGCACACGCACAAACACGTAATGTGATAGACCGTGTGTTTGGGCTGCTCAAGTCACGGTTCCGGTGTCTGGACACATCTGGTGGAGCCTTGCAGTACACACCAACTACATGTACCCAAATTGCCATGGTATGTGCTATGCTACATAATATGATCTTGCGAAAACAGCTGCAGCAGGACCAGCATAGGGCCGGGCCAAACAGCCCCCCACCATTGCCAAGGCCATCACAGGCAGAGCGTGACACGGAGGAGGAACAACCTGAGCCTGCCCGAGTAGGCAGAAGGAGGCGTGCCCAGTATGCCCTGGCCTTGGCAAAGAGGCAACGCATAGCACATACACTGGCTCAGTAGGAACCCTGGGAATGATACCCCTCTCTGACTCACTCATATAGTAACAGGGATGCCTAACATGACACAACCTGCTCTCAAACATGTACAGGGAAGTGTAATATGCGCATCCAACAGAGGCAGCCCTGCAGCACCACCTGAGGCATGAATGCTATGTGTTAAGTAATGTAACACCATGTACTATATGCACACCTGAGGACCCTGACTAACATCCTACCCTCACCAAACATCATGCCACAACATGACAATGAGATGATCAAGTGCAATAATTGACGGAAGTATCACAGTTAGTCAAAGGGGATCCAATGTGTGCCAGTCTGGGATGACATGCTGAGCATGACATGATGCACCACCTGCTAGGACTGGCATGCACCTATCAGTGCAAGCCGTATGGATACTGGCAAAGGCTGTTGTTACCCACAGTGTGCCCTGAATAGGTAAGGCTCAAAACACAAACCTATCTCCATAGGTATCAGAAGGGATAAGAATAAGATAAGGGATAAGTCGAAACAGCAAGATGCATGCAGTCTAAACTCACCCAGTATGGAGAATGGTGATATCTGTGCTGTAACAGAAAACTGAGCCAAGGCTCACAACATCACCCTAACACTACCAGGTTACACCTCATACTGTGCTGTACAGCCTCAAAACATGGAACAAGCTACAAAAGGAGGGTGACTAGCAAGAATTGTCAAGGATAACCACACCCCCATGTTGGTACCACAACAAAAAGCAGCATGGACTAGCCATGGTCAAGTAACAGTGGCTAAAACTGTCCCCCAGTTTATAGCCTGCTACAGACTACTGTCCCAACACCAGGAACTGCACCTGGCCTATGCTGGAATACATGACTATATCAAGTCCTCCAAACCACATTATATTGGGTGACTGAAAATACCCAGACATAGACTGGGAGCATTATACTAGCTCCAACAGTGTATGACAAAAGTTCATAGAATCCATAAACAAAAAGGCCCAGGAACAATGTACCACTCCCACAAGAGGGGTAAGCATACTGGATGTGATAATCAGCAACATGGGTACTGGATGGCAAGATGAGAAGTGTATTGTTCACTGGTAAAACCAGACCATAGAGTAATCACACTGGGTATACAAATCCTGACCACAGTCCCTGGCCAGAAAACCACAGTGGAAAACATGTGTTAAGCAATATTTGCACTCCTCCAAACTGATGTGGAATCCATTAAAGGTCCTGTGCAGGTGCAAAATATGGGCCACACCTCAGAACCTGTAATACAGCCATTCCATGAACACTGCCAGAATTGCTTGGATTATGCAATCCTAAATTAAAACAAGACACAATGCCATACACGCAGGAATCTGGCACAGTGGACACCAGCCATAACCAAACCATGCAAGAGAATGAGGAAGCTACTACATGATAGAGCAAACATAAACAATGAAGTAATCACTGATCAGTAGTATGGCAATAAAATCTGTCCACACATACAATCCACTAAGGCCAGCCACAACAAGTTGAATCTGTGAATCCTGAGGCAATGTTACACCTGCCCCAAGTACACAGAAGACAACCCCCAACTCCACCCAAGAAATACAAGTATATGTGAGAGATGCAACCATCTATCCAAACTGGAGGCTGAGCTCCCTCAACTCAGTACTCCCAAAACTAGTCAGGAGGAGAAGGTAACCACACACACCACAAACACAGTCCCACATAGACTTATCACAACTGCAAACCAAACACATAAACACAGAAAAACATTCCCGGAGGCACAAATTACAAACCCAGCACACCAACAGAGGCCTCTAAAGCAGACACCCAATCAAACAACCTCCAGACATAGCACATGCAACACATAGTTCACAAAGCTGGTGTGCCAAACAGTCACAGGCCAGAAGGAGAAACAACATGCCTGACACAGTTGTAATAGTTGACTCCATAGTCAGACACACTTCTGTCCCACACACCAGACTGAACAAGGGAAAGGGTACAGTAAGCTGCCTGTAGGCTGCCACAATACGCCACATAACAGAAGTATGCAGGTCACTCCAAAGCAAGTAGAAATATGATGCAGTCATAGTCCATGCTGGTGTGAATGACCTGAGATGTACCTCCCTAGACTACATGAAAAGAGACATAGATGAGCTCTCTGATTATGTAGTCCAGGTCGGTATGACACTCACCGTTTGCAGCATCCTACCCTTACCAAGAATAATGCCACAGTACAAACACGGAATGATCAGTCATAGCAAGTGGCACACTTACTGGTGTCATTTGAAGGGGATCCAAGGTCTGTCTGCTTGGGATGTCATGCTTGACAAGCCACGCAGCTGTTCTTGGGGTGGCTTGCATCTGTTACCCCTGGGCGTCTGAATATTGGATAAGGCCTTTGCCACCTCCATAGAGCCTTTTGTAGGCAAGGCTGAAAAGACTGACCCACCACCCTAGAAAACATAAGTGGAAAGAAACATAAGGGTAATGCTGACCAATGCCAGATGTGTAAACCCCAATATGCATGCTCCCAAGGCCATCCCCAGTATGGAGAACATCGATGTCTGTGCAGTGACAGAAACCTGCTGCAAGCCTCCTGACAGCACACCAGCACTACCAGGTTATACCACGTATCATGTGTCATGGCCCCAAAACCTGGAACAAAACATAAAAGGAGGGTGAGTATCCATATTCAGCACAGACACCCATACGTCCAGGTAACTGACAATGCACAAGGCATTGGAGTCCACCCATGTGCAGAATCCCACTCCATGCTAGGCAGAGCCCCTCACTGACACTCTTCAACAGGAATCTTGCCAAGTGGATGGATGATTGTAGAGTTACACTGGGGGTCTTCACTGTGTCATGTCCAGACAGAGGCACAGCAAAGCAAATCATAAATGGCCATAATATTCACATAGCAAGGGGTGACAAAAGCCACACACACTCTGGCTAGGCACTAACAAATGCCCTCGGGTGGATAGCCTAGTATGAACCTATGAACCTATGAAGATACAAATTGTAGAGGACACTAAGGATAATCCCAAGGCTTTCACAACTGATGGTAGGAACCATGTTGGGAATTCACAGATATGCGCTGAATCACACAAATATCACAAACACACACACATATTGCCAACATACATCCTGACAGGTGCAGTGCAACCCCCCCCCCCGAATGCAGAATATCTATCCCAGCAGATTGCTGGCCCCCTGACATTGCAGATACTGAGGTAACAGCCAACATCTACAAAGCAAAACACACAGCAGCAATGGTATGAGATGGTGTCCTGGGCTTAGTGCAACATGGACTCCAAGATGAATGGAATGCCAAACCACACTACTGCTCAATGTCAGCCTTACCACGGAATATGTACCCAAAGAGCAGTGTACAACAACAGTGGTCCTTCTCAACAAAGGTGTTGCCTGAATGGATACTGAAAACTACTACCCCAGAATCCTGAGAAGCTCGGTCTGCACAGCTATGGAAAGGATCAGCATGTACCACAGACATAAAGATATTGGGGACCTACTGACACCGGACCCTACCCAGTGTGGCTTTCTTAAGTGCAGATCCTGCCCCTAATCATGTTTGACTCAATTGAAACAGTCATTAAGGTCATTGATGAGGGCAATGTGGTCCACACAGCGTAGCTGGACCTTGCAAAGGCTTCTATACAATACCCTACGTGTTCATTATAAATAAGCTCACCAGCTTAAATATAAACCCCTATGTCAGTAGAGGGGTTGCAAACCAGACCAAGGACAGAACAGACATGGTCAGACATGCTGCAGCCATGTCAGACTACAAACCAGATATAACTGGCATCCCACAAGGCTTGGTCCTGGGATCTCCCTCGTCTGGTATATATGTCCCATAGGTACAGGCAAACATGGAAGGACTGTGTCGAACATGTTTGCAGAGGACTAAACTGCTCACCACATATGATCCACCAGCTGACACAAGCATCCCACAAAGGGCCACATAGAAACAGACAACTGGTGCCATAGCCATGTCAGCAAGCTAATTGCAGAAACGTGTATAGTCAATCCCCGTGGATATACAGTAAGTGCCCACCAATTACCACATAGGTGTTAACCCATTATGTAGTTAACATGTAATGAGAGACCTTGGGACACAAGGTGATAGATATCCTGCATTGGACAAACATGTGCTGTAGTGTTTACAGAAACATACCATATACCCACCTAATCATGAAGGTTGTCAGATCTAGATAAGGGGAGGTCATTGTGGCTCTGCAGTCATCCTTCATCAGTGGTACAATTGACTACAATAGCCCCTGTGGGATGTACCTCAGCAGACACCTCCATCAACCGTAAAGTCCCCAACAGTACCTCACCAGGAGTATCAAAGAGCTTGCACAGATGTCATGTGTTGCCTGTGTTGCTGGTATCAATAAACATGCTGCACCTTGTACAATCTGAATGGCAGTGAGCTATGCACATGAGAGACCTGAACCCCAGCACTGACTTACATAGGACAAGCTGTACTGCATGATCCATAACACAGAAGCCACCCGCACCCATGAGTGAACCGCCAGTACAGGCTACCCATAGAGTCACTTATCAATCTTCCTCAATAGGAATCTTGATGAGTGGATGGGAGATGGTAGCTTTATCCTGGGTATCATTGTCATGTCACAGGTAGACAGAGGCACAGTATACTAACCATGACATATGTCATGGCAAACTCCACTTACAATGTGTGTTGAAGGACAAACACACTCTCCAACTAGCATTAGACATGGACTAGGGCACATTGCTAGTGTTTGCAAATGTACACCTATGTTGTGGAATACACTACCAATGTTGGACAAGCCTGGTTTAAGTAGTTCATATCTGAACAGAATGCAACATGGTCAGATGTACACAACTGGCCCCTAACCAGGCTGTTGTGCCCACTATCGGAATGTAAAGCAGTGATAGCACTAAAGCCCAGGATACATTCCACCACAGTCAGAGTACTACCAGTACACTATACAGTACTACAGTGTTAGGTCAGTGTGAAAGGATGTTGACAACTGTATGCAAAGTATCCCATGCAAACACTGCAGGCACAGTATAATCCTGTTGTGTTCATACACAAAGCAGTTGTACAGTAACTACACAACATGACACACAACACACAACCATAAACGGGTGATATTTGTTGAAGTTCACACTCATCCACAAATGTGGTGGGCTGCAGAGTCCAACATATGGAATGCTCACACTGGGCATGCTCACACACTTTGATAAATGAGACATATGTCAGACAACATGCCATGGGAAGGCTGAACTGGGCATGCTCACACACTTAGGCCAAATCTCAGTTTAGCAATTGGACACACATATCTGGTATTTTTATGTGTTATTCCAGGAACCAACCACATTACAGCAGTCTGCCCAGTGCACACAGTTAAATGACTACAGAGACATACATGATATAGTGGATCCCACCCACATGCAAACATCTTCCACAGATGCACAAGTTGTTCATACAAACAGGGAATGCTATGGCAATAAAGATGTGCAAACAGTCTATCAGCAACAAATAATGTGCATTTCACAATTAAACAAATGGGTGTAGAGGTCAACACTAGGCTGTTTGCCCTAGGGAATGACAGCTTAGCCAGAGTGTGCTTGGTGTCTGCCTCCCCACAGGATGCACAGTCCCCTTTCTAAACACCGATGATGTCAGCACCCTATAAGTACAGCAGGAGAAAAGAAACTTCCCAATAATGTGAATAGCGTGCTCTGCTAATGCGTCTGTCGCAAGTGTCATAGTATAGTCGGGTAGGGGTTTGAATCCTGCAAATGCTCAGTGTGTGTGAGTGGGGTTGGTGTGTGTGTGTGTAAGTCTGAGGGAGAGAAATGTCCCTTTTGGCAACTGGGAAAACACACTACAGGATGCACATTCCCCTTTCTAAACACCGATGATGTCAGCACTCTAAAAGTACAGCAGGAGAAAAAAAACCTCCCAGTAATGCGAATAGCGCGCTCTGCTAATGCTTCCGTCTCAAGTGTCATAACATAGTTCGGGAGGGGTTTGAATCCTGCAAATGCTCAGTGTGTGTGGGTGAGTGGGGTTGGTGTGTGTGTAAGTCTGTGGGAGAGAAATGTCCCATTTGGCAACTGGGAAAACACACTACAGGATGCACATTCCCCATTCTAAACACCGATGATGTCAGCACTCTATAAGTACAGCAGGAGAAAAGAAACCTCCCACTAATGCAAATAGCATGCTCTGCTAATGCGTCTGTCTCAAGTGTCATAACATAGTTAGGTAGGGGTTTGAATGTTGCAAATGCTCAGTGTGAGTGGGGTTGGTGTGTGTGTAAGTCTATGGGAAAGAAATGTCCCTTTTGGCAACTAGGAGAACAAACTACAGGATGCACATTCCCCTTTCTAAACACTGATGATGTCAGCACTCTATAAGTATAGCAGGAGAAGAGAAACCTCCCAGTAATGCGAACAGCATGCTCCGCTAATGCGTCCGTGTCATAACATAGTTTGGTAGGAGTTTGAATCCTGCGAATGGCAAGTGTGTGTGTTTGTCTGAGGGGGGTTAGTGTGTGTGCAATTGTGTGAGGGAAATGTCCCTTTTGGCAACTAGGAGAACAGACTACAGGATGCACATTCCCCTTTCTAAACACTGATGATGTCAGCACTCTATAAGTATAGCAGGAGAAAAGAAACCTCCCAGTAATGCGAATAGCACACTCTGCTAATGTGTCTGTCTCGAGTGTCATAACATAGTCAGATAGGGATTTGAATCCTGCAAATGGCAAGTGTGTGTTTTTGGCTGAGGGAGGGTTACTGTGTGTGAGGACAATGTCCCTTTTGGCAACTAGGTGAACAGACTACAGGATGCACATTTCCCTTTCTAAACACTGATGATGTCAGCATCCTATAAGTACAGCAAGAGAAGGAAAACCTCCCAGTAATGCGAATAGCGCGCTCTGCTAATGCGTCCATCTCAAGTGTCATAATATAGTTAGGTAGGGGTTTAAACCTGCAAATGGCAAGTGTGTGTGTTTCTCTGAGGGGGGTTAGTGTGTGTGCAATTGTGTGTGAGGGAAATGTCCCTTTTGGCAACTAGGAGAACAGACTACAGGATGCACATTTCCCTTTCTAAACACTGATGATGTCAGTGCCCTATAAGTACAGCAAGAGAAGAGAAACCTCCAAGTAATGCAAATAGCACACTCTGCTAATGTGTCTGTCTCGAGTGTCATAACATAGGCAGATAGGGGTTTGAATCCTGCAATTGGAAGTGTGTGTTTTTGGCTGAGGGGGGTTAGTGTGTGTGAGGACAATGTCCCTTTTGGCAACTAGGTGAACAGACTACAGGATGCACATTCCCCTTTCTAAACACTGTTCAGCTGAAGGCCATGGCTCTGGCACAAGTTGTCTGTTTCTATGATGCCCCTTTGGAAGATGCTTGTGTCAGCTGGAGAGTCGATTATGGTGGCCAGTTCGCAGTCATCTGCATATTTGGTCAGCCACAGTCCGTCCATGTTGGCCTGTACCGCCAATAAATATATACCAAACAAGAGAGGTCCCAGGACTGAGCCTTGTGGGACACAACTCGTAACTGGTTTGGAGTCTGACATGGCTCCAGCAATTCTAACCATGTGGGTTCTGTCCTTGAGCCACTGTGCAATCCATCTAGTGACATAGGGTCTTATATGTAAGCTGGTGAGCTTCTCTAGAATGCCCAAGTGGGGTATTGTTGTGAAGGCTTTTGCAAGGTCCAGGTAGGCTGTGTGAACCACCTTCCCCTCGTCAATGGCCTTGGTGACTGTTTCAAAGAAATCAACCAGGTTAAACCTGGTAGTGCTGGTGTGCTCTCAGTAGCCCTGAACCAGGCATCTGTTACTGCACAGATATCGATGTTCTCCATGCCAACGAGTGTTTTGGGTGCATGCATCTGGAGGTTTAGACTTCTGGCGTTGGGTAGCATTACTCTTAGTTTCTTATCCCTTGTGATACCTATGAAGGTGGGTTTGTCATTTGAGCCTTGCCTAACATAGGCACTATGGGGGTAGCAAGAGCCTTTGCCAATATCTGAAAGCCCAGGGGTGACAGGTGCAGGCTGTCCCTAGTGAAGCAGGTAGTTCAACAGAAGATGAATATGTGAAGGTGTAGTGCCTGTGATTAGTTAGCAGTAGCAAATATGACTGCTCACGTGGACACATGCCAGGTAAGTCATATGCACTGTGTCACAGGCAATGTACATGTGAACAGGACAAACAGTGACATCTTGTCAAGTGGGACATGGACATACATTTAGTAAGCTATGCAGATGGCACTAGGAGTCCACAGAAGCTCTATAACTATGCATTGCAGGTGTGATCAGTATTCCAGGGTAATTGCAAGCAAACATGCATGCAAACAAAGCTACAGTAAACAGGGCTGCATGTAGTCCATTGTACAACAAACAAGCTGTATCAGTTCCGGTAGGTAACACTGCAAATATGCAGGCACTATGCACATGTACATGTAAATACACGGGTCAGATGGCTAGGGTCCAGTCTCAGTGCACACAAGTGTACAGACCATGCACTGTTAGGATGTACAATAACTGGATGGAAACCCATGTGCTCATACCTGCAGTAATACACATGTCAAATAACAGACACTGAGCCTTCACTCAGTGGTTCCATACTTAGTAGGATGTATGCTACCTGGCCTGCCACCACAGTATCCCTGACATATATGGGGACTCTCCCTCCTGTGACAGTTAGTTATGTGTGTTGGGGCTGTCTAGCATGGTATGAGATGTGAGCATGCAGTGCTAGGGTGCTCCTGTGTGTCCTGTACCAGTCGTGTAGTACTGCACACATATCAACATCCTCAAACATCTGCATTGCAGAGTCCAGTGTGGGCAACATGCCACTTGCAATTTACATGTCCATCATTGTGTATTACTACATTCATTCCCTTATCCCCTGTGCTACCTATGTATGTAGCTTTCTGTTGACATCATTACCACCAGTATGCCAACATGTGCAGATGATACACTATGGTACTTACCATGGGTGTAGACAACAGGACATGACAATCACACACTTACTGCATCAGGCATGCTGTGATATACCCACAATTAATTCAGCACACAGTACTGTTAACAACATGATACTATTACTACACATCTATGTGGTCACCCTGTGCATCAGCAACATGATAACCTGTACCTGCACAGTTGTTACAGATTGCAGGAGGTGGCACAGTTTCATCATATGCACAGGGTGTGAACTTGGTATGCCTGAGTCAGCCACCGATACCACCAATTGACATGTATGTGTATGTGTGTTGGTGAGGGACAGCAGTAGAAGGTGGGGCAATGTTGATGCAGTGTGTGCATGTATGCAGTAGCCCTAGGTGTTGTCAATTCGCATGTGTGTATGGATGCACACAGTTCCACCTCATGGCTGCCATATACTGGTTTTTGTGGACAGCCACAGATTGTACCTGCCAGGTCATACAGATCAGTGTCTCTGGCCACGGACACGGTACCTGTGCCTTGCAGGGGTGCTACGGGCCATATCCAGTACCAACCCAGACTGGGTACTGTCATCAGAAGCAGGTGTTCATTGACTGGACACAGATCCCTGTCGGGCCTGGCCAGAGCCATGTGCACGTGGTCTCCTGGGGCGGTCTGATGACAGCACAGACCCAGCATTGCTGGGGCTGCTGCTGGCACTACGGGGGCGGCCGCGGCCCTGCTGTCATCCGCGACGACTGCCAGCTGCTGCTGTTGCTGGCATATGGCCACGTCGACACCTCAACTGCCCACCATCGCCCTGGCTCATGGACATGTAGTTGTGGAACCGGTCTAATATGTCCCCACAACGTCTGTCTATGACATCGGTGAAATCACGGATGGCAGCTGCAAAGTCATGCATACTGTCAGTCATGGCTGTGCGACATGCTGTCAGCTCCCTCAGACCCTGTCTGGTGTACCGTTCCATATGTGACTGTGCCTGCATGACAGCCCGAAACATAGCTGAGGTTGTAAGACCTTGGTGGGCACGTCTGACAGGGGCAGTACACCCACGGATGCTCCCACGAGAACCCCTGGAGATCTGTCTGTGTGGTACCATCTCTGGGCCATGCCCATGGCTGCTGTGTGGGGAGGCATGTGCCACAGATACCACATGACCCTGGTCAATGCCCACTGTATGCTGTCCATCACCTAGGGACATTGGTGACAAAAGGTGTATTGGCAGGATAACTGTGCGCATTGATGGGGTCGACAGCTGTGTACTGTCAATCGGCTGACCAATGGCGGACCCTGGCATACTTTCCTGTGCCATTACACAGATGTCATCATTATCAGTACCCATGGCACCTGATTCAGGTTCCCTGCTACATGACACCAGAGCAGCAACAGAACCTGTGGGAGGGAAACAGGAAACACAGTTTACAATGTCTACACATTACCAGTGATGCACACATGCACACGTGCACAGGTGCACACATGCACACATGCACACGTGCACACGTGCACACATGCACAGGTGCACACATTCACACATGCACATGTGCACACATGCACACATGCACACATGCACAGGTGCACAGGTGCACACATGCACACATGCACACATGCACAGGTGCACACATGCACACATGCACAGGTGCACACATGCACACATGCACACATGCACACATGCACAGGTACACACATGCACACATGCACACAGTTTCACACAATTGTACAGTACTCAGTATGCGTGATATCAACACACAGACACAGACACACCTACATGCATACAAAGAGCACTACTAAATGAGCCAAATAGTATTATTACTATCAACACTATTACAGGAATTGGATATGCTGCATTGCTGTTATACCAGAGGGTCCTGCAGACGTGAAGAAACTAATGTCAGTGGGCACAACTGTGCCATTGTTACTGAGTATGATACAGGTCAGTAGTACAACAGTCGCCTTTCACAGGTCAGCTGCTAATATTGAGGATATCACACTTGCACATTAAATACTATGGTGACAGCTACAAACCAAGGACACACCTCACACATGCATTAACTACCAGTGTACACAACAGTCAACTATACATATGGCATATTACCAGCACGTTCACTGTCTTGCTGCTGCGTGGCTCCAGCCTCCATCATAATGCATGTCTGCTGCTGTTGTTGTTGTTGGCGGACTGGAGCCACTACACTCATGAGTAGTCCCTCCAGTCTGGTGAGTGGGGGATGTGTAGCCACCCCACCACCTGTGGCGACCTGTTGCCGGTGGATATCCGACGCACGCTGACGGACATGTCTGATTAAATCACTGCAGTGATGTCGTACCAGCTCATATGTCCTATTATGCGTGCCTATGTCATTTACCCGACAAACAAGGTCTTGCCACAGTGCAGCCCTCTCCTGCTGATTCTGGCTGGTGCAGGAAAAGAGTATTGCATAATCCCGCACCAGGCTCTGGTGTATCTCCTCACCCTCAGCTGTGGAGTAGGTGGGTTTCCGCGGGTGGGCCATGTACCTGAGAAAGAAAATAACCTGGTATCAGCAATATATGTCTGCAGAATTTGGCACACATACTACACATGCTACTTGACTGTTATGATACAACATATCTCACATATGTAGCATCTGTCTGTCTATTGGTGGATACACATGTAGATGACCAGGTATCAGTGCTCAGCCAGCAACTGTGCAACAGTACCTGGCACACTCCATATGACATACTACCAAACCCCAGCAGTCAGAGCACTGATTCAGGTCAAGAGCACCTCCTCACTTTGGGGGTTTGTATCTAGGTACTGTATGGCCTACATCATCAACTACTGTGAGCTGACCACACGCTGATTGCCCTGGATATACATATCCCACCTCCACCACCAGCACAAACGACTATAGTGCATAACATTACAGATACAAACTTTACACTTTGTAACAGTGACATGGTATCCTTTCAGCCCACTGGGCCAATGGCAGATACAACCCACAATGCTGACCCCTACACAATTGCTTTCTACAGACATCTCCGAGAATGCATGGATCATGCAATCCCATACATGACCAAGACACTCTCCACAAAGGGACAGCATCCTGTCTAGTGGACCCCAGCCATAGACAGATTGTATTACAGAAGATGGAAGCTACTGCAAGACAGAGCATAATTCCATAAAGGGAGGGCATGTCTGAGCAGCACTAGTAAGGATCTATTTTCCATCATACAAAATCCATGGGCAACTTTGAGAGGGAAATCAAGAGGGACACTACAGATAACCAGAAGGCCTTCTTCAGTTATGTTAGCAACCTGGTCAGGATCCATTCTCTATGCCCATAGTTAGTACACAACAACAAATATTTCACTGACATCACAGATATCGACAACATTGTGGCAGACAGGTTCAGTGCAGGTGTCACCCCGCCCTCTCCCCCAAAACAAGACATAGATATCCCAGCTGACTGTAACCTCCCTGTCATCACAGATGTCCAGGTGAGAGCCACCCTCAGGACAGCAGAATACACAACATGAATGGGACCTGATGGTATCCCCAGTTGCATGCTACATAAACTCTGACAGGAGCTAAACACACATATAGAAGTGCTATGTATCACTAGCCTGACTACAGGATATGTACCTGTACACTGGCACACAGCAGCAGTGGTTCCACTCCATGAAGGAGGCACCTCAACATACCAATACAATACAACACAATACATTACATTACAATACAATACTATACAATATGCTATTGCCCCTGGGACTACAGCAGCGTACTGTTCTGCTACCCTGACCATTGTGACATATGTGGTGTGATGGTACCTGCTGCTGTCACACAGTTACACAGGGTGACTCATATGGCATATTACCTATCTGACTAACATTCAGCAGGGGTATGTGTGACATGTACTCATGGGGAGTCTTGCTTCTTAACACTGTGTGGTTTATTGCAGGGTATGTCTTATCTGTGGGTAGGAACTCTTACCTCCACATGTGCACTCTATTGCAGTGGCACGGACGACACACAGCAAACATTTAGGTTGTGGATGGTGTGAGGTGTTACTATGGTTGTTGGACATCTGTCATGGGTGTGACTTACATATGTAAATCTGGGAGTGGTAACCTCTATGTGGGTAGCATATGTGTACTCTGTGGTGTTGTCAGTCACTGTGCATTGGTAATGTGTTTGAGTGCATTGAGACAGTGTTGTACATGTCACTGTGTCCTTCTCCATATCTGTAGCTGTCATGTGAGGTCCATACCATGGCATCCATTATGTGGTGTGGAGGGGTACACCGACCTACATGTCCATAGCTGACACACCATGTCCACTGACACATACCATGTGCAGGTATTCCAGGGATAGTGTGCCACTGTGAATATCATTGGGGCCACTATTGTACACATTTATGACCCTGTTCACCCCTGACACATGCAGTGGTGGGCAGCCAATCACATATCTGGTGGTTACTGGTGTAGGTGATCTGGAATGTGGTATGGTACTCCGGTTTTGACACTGGTGTTCACTCCATGCCTTTGTCACCAGGCACCTGTTGTAATACATCTGTACACATGTGCCTCACTCAGAATTTATATACATCTCTCTCTCTCTCTCTATATATATATATATATATATATATATATATATATATATATATATGTATATAGATATATCTATATGTATATATATATTTATATATATATATATATATATATATATATATATATATATGTCGTATACATATACACATATATATATTGATGTACATATATTGCTATAGATGTGGAGGGGGGCACAGAGGGGTGTGAGTGACAGAGGGGTGGGACAGGCTGTGTTGCAGGTCGTCATATACAGTCATACCTGTAGATAGTCAGATCAGTCTGTCTATGTATATGTATCTACATATATCTATATCTGTATGTGTGCATTACATAGATCTGTTTGTACAATATTCTATCTACATCTGTCTATGTATTCCTACATCTCTCTCTCTATGTATGTGTACATATATGCATATCATATATATATATATATATATATATATATATATATATATATATATATATATATATATATACACATACATATGTTGACATACATACGTATCCATATGTTAGACAGGTATATCAACATATTTGTCTACCATACTGTATACACACACTAACATACTGCAAAACATACATAACTGTGAAACCTACTTTGTACATGGCACTACAACCTACAATCAACCAACATTGATATGTGCATATAGATGCTCTCACATACAAATGTATGTACAGCCTTCACTGATAGTTGCTGTATGTCCCCTGCCCTTTACACATCTTCATATACATATGGATACAGACCAATGACACATATGGAGGGTTCACAGTATGTAGACCTTTATAGTATTACTTTACATTACCTGTGTTTGTCACAGCTGCTTGTGTTGCTGTCTGGTTCTCTGTCCTGCTGCTCCACTTCCCAGTTGTCAGCTTTCAGGTAGCTGTTGCTGAACAATTTGTTTGTGTCTGCTTAATTGCAGTTTTCTGTCTCTGTCTCTCTCTCTCTCTCTCTCTCTGTCTGTCTCTCACGTCCTTCTCAGGGTGCAATGAAAGTATTGTATGTGTGGACTGGGAGTACAGCATACTTTTGTAGGTATCTGCATATGCCCATATGATGGCCTCTGCACCAATTGTTAGCCAGCATTTGCTAATTGCATGCAGCCAGTTGTGTACTGATTGCAGTTCTCACTGTGATTTCAGAACAGTGCTATAAAAAGGTATGTGAGATAGGCATAGCCCTTTCAGATTTTAAGGGCAGGGACCATGCTGTTGTGCTGTGGACAATGTTCTGTGAGTGTAAAGGTTGGTATCTCTCTCATATTTCCAGGTGTGTTGTAGATTAACATTCCTCCATTCATTTCTCCAGTTTCCTGTACTAACTGTGTATGTACACTGACACCTACAACTACTACTACTGTTAATGTGTGTGTGTGTGTGTGTGTGTGTGTGTGTGTGTGTGTGTGTGTGTGTGTGTGTGTGTGTGTGTGTGTGTGTGTGCTTTCCTTTCACTTTTGCTTGCACTTTGTTGCTAAAGCTTCAATAGTTGCCCTTTACAGTCACTACTTGTATGCCTGCTAGGTGTCTTGACTGTAGTGTGCTGCTGTAGCTTTCCTATTTTTCATGTACATTCACACCTTGGAATGCTTGCTATATCTGCTAGGGTGTTACAGCATGCAGTGTGGTCTGGCCATGGTGTGGGCCTTGACATCTATTAGGGTATTTGAGTATGCTGCTGAGCAGGCCCCAGAGACTTTCAGGTTCATCTGTTATGTGCCTCATGGAATGGTACATATCAGTGGGGTACACCCATTAAAATGTCTGATATGCTGCAGTTGTGACTGTGGGTTTGCATGAGCATATGTATTACTACACTTTTTCTGCCATGCAAGTGATGAATACTTTCAGGACTCCATAGTTACCATTGCATGTGTTACACCTTTCTGCCTACTGTTTGTACATTTCACATGGGGTCTGTGGGGCATCCCTGTAAATCATTCACTGTTGCTATGTCTAGGCTCTTAACTATTCAAATATGGTGGTGTCAGACCCGTCATGTGTACAGATATTTGCAGGTTGTCCACATTTCTGCCTCATATTTTGGTCAATATCTCATGCACACCTTTTTCTGGCAAGTCACTCTGGGCTCAAGTCAGAATATGGTGACAAACATTCAAGTTTCAGACTGCACACCCTTCCAAACATCCCACAAAGTGCAGACCCTGTTACTCTCTGAACTGTCTGCGTTTGTTGTAACATTATTTGTAATGTGTCCCTGGTTTTGGGCCTTTGCTCCACATATTTTATTACTTGGTCCAGATGTGTTCCTGTAAGAGGTTGTGGGGTATGGACAGTGCTTATCCTGCTGTGAGTATGTGTGTGGCTTGCAAGGTGCTATAGTGACATTATTACCTACTAGCTTCCAACTAGCATGGCTGTTTCTGTTCACACACTACTATTATGAAAATCCACTAGTTTTGATAGTAATTCTAAATGGCATGCTTTGTGTACTACACATCTATATTCCCTTTACATTCATTCCTACTATTACATGATATATTTATTTTAGCACAATGTTCTTGTATAAGAGTCATGGCTTAGTGGTAAGTCATGCAGACTACTATTTCCAAGGTCCTGGGTTCGGGACTCACAGTGGGATTTTATTTTGCTTTTGAACTGAGTACAGGACCTGTCAATCAAAGTGACTAAGGCACTTTTAAGCAGTTGTAACCAGGTTAGCACTGGTTTGCGCGGAGCTCACGCATGCGCACTGGCGTTTAGCTTCGCACACACAAGCGCACACCTGCTTACAACCGCTTAAACGTGCTTACTCTTGCACACACCCGCGCTATTTTCTTTGAAAGAAAAGAAAATGGGGAGACAGGAAAGTGGTGAAAAAGGGGTCACAAAGAGGGTAAGACAGTAGGGAAACAAGCTTGGGATGTGCAGGAGGGATGTAGGTAAGGCCCATAGCTGCCCATTTCTTCATCAGCAACAGCTGTGCATATGTATGTAATTTGGTGTGACATTTGAAACCTTCCACCCCTGAGAGAGGTGTCAGGACAACAATAATACTTGTTGTACAGCCAATTGTAATTGATAGGTTCCATGTCCAGTAGACATGTGTGCGGAATGGGCAGCTATGTATGGGGCGTAATTTTTTTGTGGGTACAGAGTGCCCTTTTTTTTTTTTTTCAGGTGAGAGTGGTATGTCAGGTGAAGGAAGTCGGTACAGCTGTGGAGGTAGGTTGGGTAGGTAAACAGACAAGACAAACAAGATGCATACAGGAGCGGTGTATGACACGTGTGGGGTGGTTACGCAATTGACGGGGACGGAGGTTTGGATATCCAGAGCCCATGAGCCCACAGATGGCAACAGTGGAACTGATATCCCCACCCATAGGCAGTTGCCACTGTTCCTTCACTGCCCAGGACGGGGCTGTGCTGGGGGCTGTGTAGGTGGGGCAACAGGCATGCCCGTTAGTTGCGCCACCCGTGCCTCGAGCTGGCATAGGGGCTCGAGAACAGAGTCCCGAATCTCCCTACGCACCACAGTCCAGATGCTACGGAGGGTGAGTGGTGGTTCTCCTCCAGCCACACTTGCAGAGGGGGGGTGAGCCCCATCCCCTGCAGCGCTTCCACCCGCAGGTGGCACAGGGCCACCGGAGGAGGGTCCGGACTCGGCACTAGTGCCAGGTGCACTCACCAGCTGAGGTGGGAGAGGTGGGTCCGCTGGAACCCACCTTCCCTGTCGTACTATGTTTTGCATTATGTCATGACAGTTTGGGTTAGTGACATATAATACCATTCACAATTAGTTGTAACAGCATGCATTAGTATTCCCATTAACCAAACACCCAGATATTCACACCATTGAACAGCGTGCATAACACATGCATAATTTGAACAGAAATACACAGTCCAACAACATGCAGGGTTAATTGATGGCAACAGGCCATCAGGTGTGGATGTATGAGCAGGGCAGATGCATCAACAGACATGCAAATATATATGACCCAACAGGACAAACATCCAGGGGTGTTAATTGTGATTGCACATACCATTTTCACGTGGAATGGGTTATATGTGGTTATAGGGTGGGGTGAAGAAAGTAATATTAACACCTTCGAATAACAATACATATGCTTTACATTTCTAATAGCTACAGTTATATACACACTACTGTTCTAACTACAGTTTCCTATATGATAACTATTTCAACTTGGTGATAGGACTGTTACTGCAACATCAATATACATTTTATGGTTCTTCATACACATTCATATCTAGCTTTGTTCAGCTACATCATCCTGCTACATTTGCTTTATATAGCTGTAGACAAGTGTGGATGTTTGTTATATCAGACAAACATCCTATCTGCATATTGCAGACTGAGAGCAACATATCCAGATTTTGGGATACACATTCCAGATGCAGCAACACTTTGAACAGATTTTGCTGTTTGGTTTTGAATCTCACATGCATTTCATTCTGTCTTGACTGCAGTATACTTTATTCAGGGGTTATTACTACTGTATTGCTGGATTCATGACACTTTCTCACACTCTCTCACTTGCTTTCATTTTACTATTCAGGATGGTTCTTCTAGGCTTTATTGACATGTTTTACCAGTAGTTATTACAATCCTTTCCAGCAGTCTCACTTCTGTCATGTTTCAGTATTTCCACAGGGATATATTTCACACATGTGATTTCATCATCTTCTGCAGCTATACTTTTCAGCCTGCTGCAGGTTGTGTTCTATTTTCTTACAGGCAGGGCATTTTTATTTCAGAATATATGTTGGACAGTTTCATGTTTAGGTTAAACTTACAGGCTGAAACACACTTTTGTAATCAAGCAATACTTGCATACACTTTCACACTGTTACTTGTAGATTTTATTCCTTACTGACTACACTGCACTCTTTTGCTGACTGTCATACTTTTATATTTCTTTACAGTTACTGGTAGTGGATTACTGACCTGCCTGGTGGCGCGACCGCACCAGCCTATCACCATAGGCTCTGCGGTTCGCAGAACGGACACCTGCAGCTGTAATATAAATGAAGTAATATTGGAATACACATCTCCATAATATCAGCTAGTTTAATTTCTTACATACATAATTAAATGTTACTTACTCAGTAGTGGGGCGTTGGGTGTTTGCCGGGCCTCCTGGATCCAAAGGTTCAGTTGGTCCTGCTTGCATCTCTTCAGATCCGCATGGTGGTGACGGACCTGCTCACCAGTCCTTGAAATCCCTGTGGCACTGGTGAGATCATGAGACAACCGGTCCCACGCCTCAGCCCTGTATGCTCCCCAGAGGACCTGGCCCTGCATGAGTTGGGCCTCATGATTATGGACTAGGAGCCAGACCATGTACCTGGACTCCTCAACACCCCACCTCTGTGCTCGAAAGCGACTACCCTCTCCTACTCTTGTCATTCTGCCTGCAGGTCAGTTCTACAATCGTTTATGCTGTGTATTCCCGCCTATGGGGCTTATATAGTCCGTTTTCCGCGCGCATATCTGTGATTGGCCATTTTGGAATTGTATCAACTTCAGTAAACCTGCATTGTCATGCTCTAGTTTGTATTCATTCCTATATATTAGCTATTATTGCATTGACAGGTGCTGCTGTCATGGCTTAGTGGTTCTGTACCTTGACTATGGTGTATAGTATCCTGGGTTCGAACCTGGCCACTGCTTTTTATTTTTCATGACTGTCTAGACATGCTGAGGGGTGTGTCTGTGTAAAGGCAGTTTTGATACGGCTTGCTCAACGTTGCCCGTCGGTTAGCTTGTTTGCGCGGTGCGCAGCTCCGCGCAAATGGGGTACGCTGGTTTAAGCCTCATTTGGCTATCGGCACGCATATTACGCTCAGCTCAGTTAGGGGCACATAGATTTAGTGTGTTAAACCACTGCTCAGCTACGGGCACTCATTTTGCGCCAGTTAAACCACTGCTCATCTACGGGCACATGCACTCACTCTGTTAAACTGTAGCTCAGCTATGAGCACATCTGGCATTTTTTCTTCTTTTGTTACCTCACATGTCTTCAATATAAATGGGCTATTTCATTACATTTTACATATATTGGGGTTTTATGTGTACATATTTGTCAGGGACTTGTTTCCTGCTTATTTTGAAAAAAAAAAAAATTGGTGTTGTAGGGGCTCGAACCATGAATGCCTGTTCTTCACCCAACATCTCTACCGCTACGCTATTGCTTCCTGGCTTATTTTGCATATTTAGTTCTTATGTGCTTTACCACTGACTGCTAACTGTAGCTGCGCTACGGGCACGCCCGCGCAAACGAGCGCACTCACTGTTAAACATCATTACAATTTAAAAAAAATATATAACATGTTCATTTATATATATTTTATGTTCATAGTCTGTGGGGGCATGTGTTGTGTTGTGTTTATTCACATTTCCGTGGACTCTGTTGTGGGTGTTTACTTTGGGCACTTTTACACTTCTGGGGTCGTGTCCGCTTGCAGGGCTCAGCCTACGGCCATCCCCCTACTGTCTTACACGGACCGTGTTAGACTTAGGTGTGATTCAGCATGCTCTCATGAATATGCAAAGCATGCTGACATCACTCCGTTTAACTGCAGCCTCCGTGTAAGAGTTATAACTCTTACACGGAGGCTTTGTGAATCCTGGGGATTGAAGTATATATGAGTATAAGTATCTTTATAAAGTCATGTGTTTGGGATCTCAAAAGGGGCATTAAACATAATCTTTCTTCTCTTGGTTGTGATACATTTCATTACACTGACCAATATTGATCTCATTTGTGACTTTTGTACCTGCTCAACTTGAATGTTTGTCCACAAATCCATAGAATTTCCAAATGAGTATAGTAGGCAAAATGAAAATCTACACTCCCACTTTAATATACTCTATCTTATTGTAGCCCTAGGAGAGGAATAGTATATGTGGGTCACATCAGACTTAAATGAATTATATGTCATTCATCTTGAATTGCTTTTTCTGCCATTCTCACATGGTTTAAATAGTTGGACACCACCTATGGATGATACTCCTATACTAACCACATAACTTGCTCCATGTCCTTGCCATTGTTACGCTAAATAAGATAGATCCTCAAACTGAAACCATCTTGAATCTAATTATTTTATCATAACTCAACGTCTTCTTTCCCACATATCTAAGCGAATATGGCTACCTTGTATTTCTTCTCCCCTGAACCCTTATGCCTACCCTTTTTCTAGAAAATGTATTGATGTTAACTATGATATCAACCAGCTGCATGTATGTACTGCTGAGTGAATGTCAACACACATTTCTGGGATATTCCTTTGGAAAAAAAAAAAGATTTCCAGTGAGAGATTTTCCCTGAACATTTGCACTTCATTTATTTTGTTGCAATAATATATAACCCTGCTGGCCCACACTATTGTTGTGTTTTTTTTCAATAATTTTGCACATTGCAGGATTATTGTTGGACTTGTTATAGTTTGAATCAAGGAAGGGTCAACTCTCTTGAAAGCTCACAGAACATCTCATCTCCCTGTAGCAAACCAGGAAGGATGGTCTGCAATATGGCTGTCGCTAAAGTTTGTTTTGGGATAAACTCATTTAGCTGCTCAAATCCAGTATGGGCATTTCTCATGGCTTGGTCAGTCATGTGTGCAATTTATGTGGGAGGAAGGGCTCAGTAATATCTAAATGTTATACTATTTGACTGACTCAGGTTTTCTCCTTACTGATGATACATGTGTATGTGTTACATAACACCTGCACCAGGTAATATAATGAATGCCTACTCAACAGGTTATGTGCAGCAATTATCACCTGTGTCTCAGCATGCATACCTTTACAGTAATGAAAGGAAGGTCATTATCACATTAACAATATGTGCAGTTACAATATGGCAGTTAGTCATTATCAGTTTTCTGGGAAAAGTCTCAGCCGCTGTCACTGTTATTCACATAAGTAGAAGTCATTATCACTTTGATGAATGCACAAGCCAGGTTGTGTTTTTTTCCTCTGCTTGGAGTCATTGCAAGCAACCCCCCTCATTCTTCATTACCTACCTACCCTCCTATACCCCTGATTTGTTTTTTGTTCCTGCATATATATATTTGTGCATATGTGTGTATATGGATATATATGTATGTACATAATGTACTTGCACATATACATTGTTCACACGCATATATAATTTTGGTGATTGTGCATATCTCAACATTTTCCAGAAGGGGTCATTTGGCTGAATGTTTCATTTATGAAGATGTTGGTAGGGGAAATAATTCATTTGTGTACCAGGGAAGTGCTTGTGCATACATGGTCAGATTGCTGAAGATCGTAATACAGATATGGTTTAACAAGTATAGGTTATCTATAGCTCAGGTTTCAGTAATGGTTATTATAATTTTTTGTTTATGTATCCAGATTTCAAGAATAATTTATTATCTGTTAACAATATGCACATACTGTATTGAGGAAAACTGATGGGTCTTATTGTAACCAGAGTGATGGTCAGATGCGATAACTGGAATTATTACTTTTGTGACCAATTCTAACATGGATGAACCAGATACATTTGACATTTTTGCTTGTATTACTGTACTTCTGCTTATACTCAGTAGTTGGGGATGTTTCCATGCTTTGTCAGTCATGGGTGGAAATTAGGTGGTAGGAGGAAGGGCTCAGTAACATCCAAGTGTTATACTATTTTGACTGAATTATAATGATATAGTATTTCTACTGAATGATAATGAATGCTTCTGCACTCCACACTAATTTATTAGAACATGCTAATGCAAAGAATACTTTGAACACCTGCAGTCGTGGTGGCCATGTTGTCATTTTGTGTGGTCTGATATAATTCCACAACAGATATGGAAAACAGCAAACAGTCAACGGGCAGCTCACAAGGCCAAACATTTACAGAATGGGTTCATGCAGGGCTTGATGCACAGGGTCGGTGGATTGACAATCTGCCATGACAGCATCACCGCGGAAGATGTTCACCTGTTCAGAAGGGATGGCATTCACCTAACTGAGGAGGGCATTGCATTGTTCTTGACTGTCCTCCACAATGGCGTGAGGAGAGCTATCCAGGTTTATAACATGCAGCTTTTGAGAATTGAAAACACCCATGACCAAGTAGGACCAGTATAGTGAGTAAAACTCTATTATGAAATGTGTTGTGTAAATATATATTTATCTTAGTTTGGCAAATAACTGTGGTAAGGAGCCGGTGAGGATGCTGAGAAAGAACAACTGTTTTAGGAGAGTGCTACCATGTACAATCTAATATGTCAGTGACCATCCTGCAATACTTCTATTTTTTAATCTGCTTTTATCAGGCATGTGTAGAGTTTAGATGATAGGAAGGGCTTGCTAATACAGAACTTGATCCCTTAGGTCCATTGCTGAATGGACACATGTAAAGAGAAAAGGCATAGGTAGGGCAGACTGCTGACACTGAAGGAGGTCATGAGACTGCAGTGGTATCAGCTGTCTGAGTGGGTAGCCAGCACAGCTATCGGACAGATCAGATGTCCTTGCCTGCCACTGAAGTCCCATGCCTGTCCTGGGTTCATTAGTGGAGTGGCGGTCCTTACCTTGCTTTTTCTCTTTACATGTACCCATTCAGCAGTATGTTGGTTACACCAAGAATGCAATCATATGTGTCTACATGGTAAAACAACTGGTTCTGAATGCTAGACACATGTACATATATCAGATTTGTTAGGACTCAGGTTATGGAAATTATTTTTTTTTTTCATATTTTGGTAAATAACTTTGCAATGGAGCATCTGAATGTGCTATGTAATACCTCATTTTGAAGACAGTATTGCTGATTCCAACATGGCAAATGAATTGGGACTGTATGTTGTACACATGTGCAGATATCAACATTTGTTTCAGACATAGGTTATGGAAATTATGATTTTTTTTTTCATATTTTGGTAAATAACTTCACAAGGGAGAATCAGAATGTGCTAAGTAATACCTCATTTTGAAGACAGTATTGCTGGTTCCAACATGGTAAAATAATTGGGCCTGTATGTTGTACACATGCGCAGATATCAAAGTTTGTTTCAGACTTAGGTTATGGAAATTATTATTTTTTTCTTCATATTTTGGTAAATAACTTTGCAATGGAGCATCTGAATGTGTTAAGTAATACCTCATTTTAAAGACAGTATTGCTGGTTCCAACATGGTAAAAGAATTGTGCCTGTATGTTGTACACATATGCAGATATCAAAGTTTGTTTCAGACTTAGGTTATAGAAATTATGATTGTAGTTTCATATTTTGGTAAATAACTTCGCAAGGTAGAATGGAATGTGCTAAGTAATACCTCATTTTGAAGACAGTATTGCTGGTTCCAACATGGTAAAAGATGTATGCCTGTATGTTGTACACATGTGCAGATATCAAAGTTTATTTTGGAGTTATGTTATGGAAATTATTACTTTGTTTTCATATTTTGGTAAATAACTTTGCAAGGGAGCATATCAGTGTGCCAAGTAATACCTCATTTGGAAGACAGTGTTACTCCTTACAGCATAGTAAAAGAACTACATCAGTGCTCTGTACACATCTACAGATATTACAGTTTGTTTAGTCTTGCAGGATTATGAAAATTATACATTTCCAATACTTTTCATTATTATGCCCATATCTTTGCAAGGGAGCATGGTGATAACACAAATGCTGCATCATTTTGAAGCTGACATTCAGACGCACAACTTCTACACTGATATGTAGCCTCTGTCTGTTACAGGTGATGAGATATTATGCTTTATTTATCAATTATGATAAATATTATATTAATCATATTTCTGTGAATATCTCCATAAAGGAGCATCACACAGCAATGGTTAAGGTATCATTTTAAAGCTAAAACTTTATACTAACAAATTAAATACAAATTATATGGGTCTACATGGTATATTGACCAAGATATTGTGCTTTGCTTTTCCAAAAACGTAAAAAATATGTACAATATCAACATTCCTTGCCAAATATTTAAGAAGGACTTTGATATGCACTATCAACATTCACACTGTTGGAAATGTCAGTGTCTGCTGAACAACTTTCGTGTTTACATTTTTAGTCTAGCTCGTATAGTTAAAGAGTTATGAACATTTGTTTTCTATATGGTGTTAGAAATTGATTTTCTGAAAATGAGCTCAGGCTGCACTGTTGTTCCTACGGTGGAATTAAGCAGGCAGCTTTTTCTGAGCTGCTCCAGAGTGAATGAGTTAAAACAAGATGAGAAAAGGGTAATACAATACAGAAGAAAAACATTTGGAAATTTGTATAAAGCAGAGGATTATTTGTGGAGGATTTTTATTAGACAATTTATGGGTGAAAGGGAATATGAAGTGTAAGGTTGTGATGCCACCACTGCTTCCAATATGTGTCACCCCCATGCTAGACCTGTAATCAAGGAGCCTGAATTCGCACCACTGACACTGGAGAGGGATGTGCACTTGGAATACAAATGGGTACACTCTGTATTTCCAGATGTAGACCTCTCTGCATCAAGTACAATTTCCCTTAAGAGCACACAGGGAACACATTCAGCATGGGGTCTCCCTCCAGGTCCCCAATAAGATTCCCCACTGGTCCAGCTGTAGGGTTAGGTCTTCAGCTGAGTGTCAAAGCCAAGTCCTTCAGCACTCTCCCTGTAAACCCAGTACTTCATGTCCTTGCCCCAAGTTTTTGAGGTTTGATTTACACACACACACACACACACACACACACACACACACACACACACACACACACACACACACACACACATACACACACACACACACACACACACACACACACACACACACACACACACACACACACACACACACACACACACACACACACACACACACACACACACACACACACACATACACACACTCTCTTTAAGATTTAATTTTCAAACACAAACACCTGGAAAAAGGCTGGCACAGATTACTCACTCTGCCAACTTTGCCCAGACCATTGCCACCAGTCAGTTACTATAAGGCCTTGAAAAAGGTATCCAATTATACTGTGTAATATTAATACTAATACAAATGTACAAATGGTAGTAGCTCACCAAGGTGGCTAGGGCTTCTGTAGTGGCCCACACAGTGTCACCAAATAAATATATGCACTCTTCAAAGTTAGATACTTTCGACAAGGACCAGCCACAACAAAAGTTTTAAATATATTTAATAATAAATAATAAAAGTATATGAAAATATTGAATATATATTCACAGTAAACCACAGAGTTCAGATCACAGGAAATATTGAAAAGAACATTGATGGACAGACTAAGGCAAATAAAGAAAAACAATATCTAAACTAAGATTCACAATATGCCTGGCTGCATCTATGGTCTGTAACTACACTGGAGTTCATTCCATAAACATGAAGCTGACATCTCTGCAGTGTCCATATTATGGCTAGACATTCCTTTTCTGCAGCGGCATAGCATTCCTCCCTGGCTTGAAGTCTACAGCTGAGATATACCACTGGGTGCTCTTCTACTTCTTAGGAAACCTAAGTACAGCCCACACCCCATGGTTTGAAGCATGCACCTGCACAATAAATTAGTTGTTGTAATCTGGACTGGCAAACACAGGGGGCCTTCCCAAAACTCCTTTAAGCTTCTGGAATGCCTGCTCACATGCTAGGGTCTGTGTGACTATTTAGTTTCCTGTAGTCCACACAGAACCTGGTGCTGTCATCCTTTTTGATACCAGCACCAATGGGGAGGCCCAGGGACTGCTGAACTCCTAGATTACTCCCATTTCTAACATCTCATGTACCCCCCCCTCAGAGTCTCTCTGACTCACTCAGGCACCCTATCAGGGGCCTGCTTTATATGTCTTTGGGGCCCTATATCCACATGGTACTGCATCAGGTGCGTGCATCCTGGTTTCCCAGTGAACATGTCCCCAAACTTCTGTAACACTGCTTGAATATCTCAAACCTAGGTAGGGGATAGCTGCTGGGAAATTGCTATCCCTTCCACTGAGGTGTCAGTCCAAGCCTCATGGAGGAGATCAATCACCAGATCCCCCACAGACCCCTGCCACCCACTGCAAACACTCAGCACAAGGGCATCTCTATCATGGCAAGGCTTCATCAGGTTAACATGGTACAATTTGTGCCCCTGCCTCCTGCCTAGGATTTCTACTATGTATTTAACATCTCTGACATTCCTTACCATCTTGAAGGGTCCCTACCAAGCTGTCTGCAATTTTATTGTGTCTAACAAGAATGCAAAGCATCATCTGCTACCCCACAACATGCTCTCTGGCTTTAGCACTCCTGTCATACCAGACCTTTTTCCTGCTGTTGGGCTCCTGCCAGGTTCTCATGGGCCAAGCATATGAGGTCCCTAAGCCTCTTCCTGAGGTTTAGGACATATGCCACAACAGACTCCTTGTGGGATTCATACTCATCTTCCCACTCATCATGAATCAAATTTAAAGACCCCCTCACCCTATGTCCATACAGCAACTCAAAGGGTGAAAAAAAATGTGGATTCCTTGGGAACCTCTCTGTAAGCAAACAATAGCTGGGGCAAATATGTCTCCACTCCCTCTTAAACTGATCTGCAAATGCCTGTAGCATGGTTTTTAGTGTAGAGTTTAAACTCCCCACAAGACCATTAGTCTGTGGGTGGTAGGGGTTGTCTTTAGGTGCTTCACCCCACAGTTCTCCCACAGACAAGCCAGCAGGCCTGACATGAAATTGACACCTCTGTCATTCAGTATTTCTCTTGTGAAACCTACCCTGCTGAACATCTTTAGCAAAGCATTTGCCTCCTTCTCTGTCTTGATGGAGGACAGAGCCACTGCCTCAGGGTATCTAGTAGCATAATCTACTACCACTAGGATATATTTCTTCCATGTGGAACTTGGGGTACTTAGAGGTCACACTATATCTATACCTAACCTCTGAAATGGCTTGTCAATCACAGGCAAAGGCATCAAAGGAGCTTTGACATTGTCTCCGGCCTTGCCTCTTTTTGGCACTGCTCACAAGTCCTGCAGTACCCTACTATATCCCTGGCAATCCCAGGCCAATAAAAGTTCTGTATAATAGGTCTCTTGGTATGCATTATGCCCATATGACCTGAAAAAGGGAATGCCATGGGCTATGGCTAGAAGTGTCAGATGGTAGTCTCTGGGCACTACCAACTGCTGTATTACCTCACCTTCTAGCCCTCTGTGACACTGCCAGCCCAGCTATTTGGAATTTTGTAAATAATTGTAAGTCATTTGTGACTATTGATATGATTTATATAGAACTGTATTTTATGCACTGAGCTTCAAGAATGTAACCACAGCATACCCTGCTGGAACATTGAATATTAACTTACAAAACTTAAAGAAAATAAGTTGAAATTAAGTACTTTACAATGAGATATAAATGTTAGTTTCAATGCAGCAAGAAGACAGGATGTCTGGGGCTAGAAGTTTTTGTATTGTCTTAAAACAGAAATAACTGCTATGTTTCAAATGTAAAAGCATTCTATTGTTATACGACTTCCAAGGTCTGCAAACCTCTGAGACATATGTACTTCTTATATAGATATGTTAAAATTATGTTAGTTTCTGTTAGCTTGGGAACTGAAGGCAGGTGAGAAAGAGTGATGTCATCCAAGCTGACCCAGCAGTAATGTTTGATAGTAATTTAAGAACTCTCTCAGAGAGAGATTGTACATTTTGTATCTTGTCTTGGACCTAGAAACACCCACTCAGGCTGCGTGTTGTCTGTAAATAAGATTTAGGCATAGTATTTATTTTAGAGATAGGATTATAGTAAATGTTAGTTTGGATGTTTTCTGTATTCATTTGAAACTGTCCTGCAATGTTGTTTTAAAATATTTCCAAAGCTAGCAAACCTGTGCCAGCCTTCCCCAGATGTGCGTGTGTGTGTGTTGTATATAAATCAAATCCCAAAGTGTGTGTGCATGTGTCAACTATTTGGGCAGGAACATGACGCACTGGTTGGATAGAGAGGGTGCTGAAGGTCTTGAGTTGACACCTAGCTGTGCCAGTGGGGAGTCTTACTGGGGATCTGGAGAAAGAAGGACCAGCCCCAGACTGACTATGATCTCTGTGTGCTCTTAAGGGAAATTGTACTTTACTGTGTTTGTACATGTCATCCTCCCTTTGTGTACGTCCCTCACTTTTGCTAGTGGAGATTGAGGCTCTTTGATTACTGGGCCAGTGCAGGGGCATCACACTCTCCCTCACTGGTGAACTCTCTATACAGTAACCCTTTGTTCCAGTATACAGAATCCTCCTTTCCTTGAGAATCAGGTGCCTCCTCAGCTACCTCCCTTAAGCCTTGTAAGGTAGGGTCTGAGAGCTGAGCCTGTCTCAACTCTCTCTTTGTAACTCTTCACAGTTTCCCACCTGCAGGAAATCTGATATCCTCTGACAGAGGTGCTTCACTGTCAGCCAGGGTATTACTGTTAACCTCTGCCATTGCAGTCACTCTGTCCAAGGGAACATCAGTACCCACCAGCAGCTGTCGCTCACCTTCAGTCTCACTGCTATTGGATAGCTCCCTCCCTGAAGTAGCCACATCACCAATGTTGGCTTCAGGTGTGCTGTCTGGGTCTCTCTCAGGCTACCAGGCCCACAGGCCTGTCTCCAAGCCTGACTGAGGGTCACTGCATGCACACAAGGTACTGCATTATCAAAATCATTCCCTATCAAGTCATCTGTAGGGATATCCTCAAACACACCTACTTGCCTGCTTCCTTTTCCACCCTCCCAGTCAAGGTGAACCCTGGCCAGAGTCATTTGAAATGGTATCCCTCCTAAAGCTCTGACTGGAGTGGACTGCCCAAGCAAGTACTGCTTCTCTTTAACCACTGCAGGTTTTAAAATGGTTATATCAGATGTTGTGTCACTCTTGGCGCTGTTTCTCATCCACTGATATAAACCCGGTTGGTAGTTTGGTACCCCTGTTGTCTCCAGACAACTTACCACTGGCATTCTGTTATTCCCACTTGCTGGCTCCCCCCCTTTTGTTCCCCACCTTACTTCTGTGGACATGTATATGCTACATGCCCCCACTGTTTACATTTAAAGCATTTAGCCCTTGATCCTGGCCATGTACCAGAAGTATTGGCTTCCCCTGTTACTGGCAGACTCTGTTGGGGCGGTTTAGGCTGTCCACCATGGTTTCTCTTATATCCATGTGCAGCACTGGGTATCCCTTTCCTGTGCAGTGATACCCTGCTTGCTAAGTATAGATCTCCATTTTTCTCCAACTCATTTGCTGAGTTGCATTCCCTGCCTGCCAACCAGATTCTCATGTCCTTAGGCAAGTACTAAGGGCTTGTTCCCTCACCCAAAGGTCTGCCAGCCCTAGAAAAGTGGTTACCTGATACCCACTCACCCACCTATGAAAATAACTGCTTCGTTCAGCAATATAATCACATACACTTTCATCTGCCCTGTGTCTATGCCGACAAATCTTTTTTCTTTAAGTTTCAGGTATTAACTTAAAACATTGTAATAAACAGTGTTTCACTTTTTCATAATCTAAACAATCAGTATCAGGCAATTTAGAAACAACAGTTACAGCTTTACCATGGAGTAAGGGGACGAGAAACTGTACCCCGAGTCCTTGGTCAACAAATGTAAAATAAAATAATAAAATAAAATAAATAGTTACAGCTTTACCATGGAGTAAGGGGGTGAGAAACTGTACCCTGAGTCCTTGGTCAACATTATACTGTTTGCATACTCTTTCAAGCATATGACTAAAACTATTAAAATTATCACCTTCTTGGTACTGAGGAAAAAAATTACTCACCTTTATTGCTTCTGGGGTACTGTTACTCCCTTCCCCATTACCTCCATGACCATGGTGAAGAGTCAACATTTCCTTTTCATGTTGCCTCTGCCTCTCATTTTCTTCAGCTTCCAAACATCTCAGTCTCTCTTTTTCTTCAACCTTCAATGTTGCATCTGCTCTGCTGATTCTAATACCAACATTTTGGCCTCCAGTTCAAGTCTCTTTAACACCAGACAGGTTTTAAGTCCTCTGAGGAAAAGTTTAACTGTCCTGTTTCTGAGCTGCAAGTCCCCATCAACAGACTGGTTATTCTTCTGGTTGCTGGTCTGTGCTGTAGCTGTGATTAAGGCTGCAATCAGATCTCCTATAGTCAGCTTAGCATGCAGCGGTCCTTTGGCTTGGCACACCTCAGCCAACTGGTTCCTTGTCAGCTTACTATAATCCTCTGCTGACATCCTTGCCTGCTCTCCCTAACTAAACTAAGAAAAAGTAAATAAATAAAACTATTGTGATATGAAACTGTGAATGTCTACCATGTGGCTGCTTGAGAGTACAAACACCTTCTTTACTGATCACTGCTTACAGGCTACAGGAATTCAACATCCATATCACTGCTCACCAATATATGAGCATGCAATGGTCCCACCACTGCCAACCAATTAATGCAATGCCCGTCACTGCTAACAATATGTGATGGCCACCAATAAGTGTCATCTGCTTGCTTGGCCAGTAATCAAGGAGCCTGAATCCTCACCATTGACACTGGAGAGGGACATGCACTTAAAATACAAATGGATACACTGAGTATTTCCAGATGTAGACCTCCCTGCATCAAGTACAATTTCTCTTAAGAGCACACAGGAAACACACTCAACCAGAGCTCTGGATGTCTCTTTATCTGTCTCCCTCCAGATCCCCAATAAGACTCCCCACTGGCACAGCTGTTGGGTTAGGTCTTCATCTAATGTCGAAGCCAAGTCCTCCAGTACCCTCTTTGTAAACCTAGTGCTTTATGTCCCTGCCCCAAGTGGCTGACACACACACACACACACACACACACACACACACACACACACACACACACACACACACACACACACACACACACACACACACACCTGGGAAAGGCTGCCACAGGTTACCCACTCTACAGACTTTGCCCAGACTATGAGGTAGTTATCAATACCACCAGTCAGTTACTATAAGGTTCTTAAAAGGGTATCAAATTATACTATGTAATACTAATACTAATACAAATAGTAGTCGTTTACTAAGATGGCTAGGCCTTCTGAAATTGCCCCATACAGTGTCATCAAACAAATATAAGCACTCTTCAAAGTTAGATAAGGACTAACCGCAATAAACATTTTAAAAATATTTAATAATAAATAATAAAATTACATAAAAATACTGAGTATATATTCATAGTAAATCACAGAGTTTAGATCACATGAATATTGAAAAGAACATTCATGGATAAATTCAGACAAATAAAGAAAAACAATATCTAAACTAAGGTTCACTATATTCTTGATGGAATCTAAATGAGTTACTGTTCCCTAGCTAAGTTATGTGCTACGACAAGGCAAGATGTTGTGAAAGAGGGTCTTACTAGTCAGACTTCCCAAACAGAATACGCAATACTCTGAGATTCCTCTTTTTAATATCTAAAATATAATTTCCAAGAGAGCTAGCAGAATGATCTCATCTGGTCACCTGACTCTAGGTTCTCACAGTATTCCCCTTTGAAGCTGAGCCAGGACTTTAGCACTGATGGCCACAATACACCTCCAAATATTTATGGCAGTGCCTGGGCCCCCTCTCTTTTAACTGAGCTAATGCACAGAGGCTATGTCCCAGACCCAGCGTCTCTGGTCCTATTCATCACTGTGGGGTGCCTTTTAATGGTTTAACAGCTCATTTACATTTCCCTTATTCTTCTTAAAATTAACATTTGCTGTGCCAGTATCCTCTATTAAAACATATTTATTTAATTCATCTACAATAATGCATGTATATTTCTCTTCATTTCCACAGGTGCACCGTTGATACATTTCAACACAAGCAAAGCTCACAAATACATTTTCAGCACAAGTATCTGTACAAAATCAGTCTGATACACAAATGACATACAGTTCTAATACATTTGCAATACAAGCATGTTGTATAAATCAGTTTGATATTCAAAAGACACATCATTCTTTACAAAATTCCAGCTGGCTATGCTGGCACTTGCCCATATCATCACAAAGGTGATGGAGGAAAGAAAATGTGTTGGCTCTAGAGAAAAAGAAACAGTATTTTTGGATTGCAAAAAGAAAAATGAATTTTGGGAAAGGTAAAAAGTGAGTATAGATAGCAAGGATTTAAATGTATAAATATGGATATTATATTATATGAGAAGTTGTTGTTGCTTGTCTTTTCGCCTTTTCCCGGTTAGGGGTCACCACAGCAGAACTCTGCTAATGATTGGCAGTAGATTTTTTTTATGGTGCAGAGTTGCCAGCCCGATGCCCAACCTTCAGCGAAGGCACGTCTATTTATGCATGTCTTTCGGAGGCCACTCGACCGTGGGGAGGACATATGAGAAGTATGATAAAATAAAGAAATGTGATGTTGATAAATGAGATAAAGTACAGTTTGTGACAATATTGGTGCTGTAGGAAAAATGTGAGAATTTGTTATATAACGAGAAAATGGTAGAGGATGATGTATTATCTGAAATGGAAGATGGTTGTGGAAGAAAGGGAGGGGGATAGGTGGTAAATATGAAAAAAAGAATGAGAGGACTGCCTATTTAAGTTATTTTGTATTGATAACTTTTAAACAATTTTAAGTATGAATGCAAAACATGAGTGTGTAAATAATTTATTTAGTTGTTGTGTATGAAGTAAAATAATTGTAAATGCTAATAAAGCACACCTACTGTATTCCAGAAAGATATTGCTAGAGGGCTTTCACCAGAAGAGATGGGCATGTAGGAGAGAGAGCTCCAGTTTGAGAGTGGGCAATTGTCAAATGCCTTGAAAGAGAGAGATGATGATGGTGATGCTGAAATTGGTATGTGTAATGTAGCTACAAATATTGTGGATATAAAACTTCACACATTGTTGTTACTAAAATTCAAAAAGGAAGCCTGGCTAATTAAACTTTATGGAAGATGATAAACAAGGCAGAACTAAAGGACAAGGTCGCTGTTTCATGGTGGATATCATGCAAAACTGCTTTAAAGATGCAAGACAGGAAGTGTGGCTTGCAGATCATGAAAAGCAAGCAGGATGCAAACAATATCTGAAGAAAAGTTGTCATTTTTGGAGAAAAAGGGCAAAAAGAAATTCAAAGGTAACTCCTCAATCTAGTATAAAAGGTATGCATATGTTGCTGCAAAACAAAAGTAATAAGAAAACTGTAAATAATACAAATCTTGTTAAAAGCAAACCTGTTATTAGAATTGAAATTAAAATGGAGACACAATTGATGGATACTTTGTTTCAGATACACAAGGATGTGTTTGACTGTCACAGATCTTCTCTAACACATTCCATCCACCTCTTTGCTAGATGCTGTCATTTCTCTTGCCTTCTTCCTGTCTGTTGCAAATCTTCTTTACCAGACTTTCTGCTGCTTTTCTGCACACATGCCCAAACTACCATAATTTATTATATTTGACCTTCTGTGCAACTGGAACTACTTTGGCTTTTGTTCTTGTGTCCTCATTTCTTCACCTGCCCTACAGTGTGCATTCTCCCACACATTTCAGGCATTTCACCTCTAGCTTCCTCAGCTGTTCTTTGTTTACTGTCCAGGTTTCTTTACCATACAGGAATACTGGATGCACCACTGTTTAATACACCTTACTTTCAATGTCTTAGGCATTTTTTGCCATACACTATCCATGACAATATGTGCCAACTGGCTACAGCCCCTCTTATTCTAGCTTTGACCTCCTCATTCAGACTTCCCCTTTTTTCAATCACCCCACCAGATACTTGAAGCTGTTAACCTGTTCCACTACTTTCCCTTCTATCTGAATTCTCAGCTTCTTCTGATTTCCACTTGTTGACATTAAAACTGTCTTAGCTCCACTCTGTTTCATCCCATGTGCCTTTAGTTTTGCATTCCATTCCCCTATCCTTTGCCGAAGTTCTTGCTCTGAGTCAGCCTGTAATGCCACATTGTCTGCATACAGCAACTTTGTTGATCTTTGTCCTCTGACCTGTTTGCTACTGTAGTCCATCTCCAGTATAAACATCAGTGGACTCAGAGTTGAACCCTCATGCATACCCAGTCCCACTCCCACTGGAAACCCCTCTGTGAGACCGAACACTGTTTGTACTTGATTCATTGGGTATTTGTACATAATCTGCACTATTTCCACCAATGTTTCTGGGACTTCAAACAACTTCCGGACTGCCCAAATCAGATTTCTTGACTCCTTATCATATGCTCTCTCTGAGTCTAGAAATGCCCAGTTGGATTCTTTCCTCATGTTTAACTTCTCCTCAACTATTCATCTCAATGCAAACATTGGGTTGGTTGTGCTGCATCCTGATCAGAATCCAAACTGCTTTCTCCTGTTCTGTGTATCTATTTATCAATCGTCTTCCATACTGGCCACAGTTGTGGATCTTCTCTTTGTTCTTTACACTAGCACTAGTATTCTTATTTTCCAGTCATCTGGGATACACCTTTCTCTTCATATTGCTATAACTTATCTCATAAACCATTTCACTCCATCTCACCCAGAATCTTGATCATATCTGCTGTGACCTCATCTGATCCTGTGCCTTCCTCCACTTCATTTCCTTAGTGCTGTTTATACTTCCTCTAGCATGTGCTCTTCCTCTTTTTTCATCATACCTGTGACTGGGGAAGTACAGCTTCTTTGGGATTTTCTTCATTGAAAAGCTACTGGAAGTACTCCTTCCATTTTCTTTGATGTCATGTGGGCTGGTGAGCAGATTGTTGCTGGCATTCCTTAAGAAGGGCATCTGACTAGCTGTCTTATCTTTCTGTCTTTGCCTTGCAACCTGATACATTTTCTTTGTGGCATCTACTGAATAACTTTCCATAAACCAGTAGATTGCTGCCAATGTTTTGCTCTTCGCTATTGTGACTGATTTTTTTAGCCTCTTTGTTAGCCAACCAGAATTCTTTCTTAGCCCTGTCTGTCATTTCTATCTCCCACTTTTCTCTGCACTCCTTCATTCGTTTGATGACTTTCTGGGCATCTGCATTCTATCACCAACTTTCCCTGTGTACCTTATTTCTATACCTGGCTTGTCTGCAAAACTATTCTGTAGTCCTCAAACATGCTGTTTTGACATGCTGCCATTCTTTTTCAACTTCATCAATTTCTTCTTCTTCCTAAGGTGCTAGAGCCCTGAGAAATTCTTTAAACTCAAGTGCTTTCTCTCCAGTCAACTTCTAGGTCTTCATCCTAGTATCTGTTGACCTGAGAGCTTTCTCTGACCACAGCTTGCAGCTGATTGTGGCAACCAGTGGTTTATGCTGTGGATTGTTTTTCAGTCACTGATTTTACCCCAGTGCTTTTTCTTGCCAGCAGGAAATCTATCTTAGTTGCGCATTGGCCATTCTTGTATGTGATCTGTGACTCTCTCTCTTGTTGAAGCATGTGTTGGTCACCATTAAGCCATTTGCCAGACAGATGTCTAGAATGGCCTCTCCTTCTTTATTGCTGTTGTTTAACTCACGTAGTGGTCCTCATATCCTATTTTGCCTGTCCAGATATGTGCACTGAGGTCATCCATTATCAACATCAATTCATGTTGTCCTGCTATAGGTCCTGCAACTACTGTTTGAATGCCTTTTTTTCTTCACCATCACAACCCTGCTGTGAAACGTAGGTTGAGATTATGAATACTGTCCTATCCTTACACTGGAATCTAATTGCTATGAGTCTGTCCCTAATTCTGATGACATTCCACACCATATTCTGAAGCCTTTTCATCACAATTCCTACACCATTTATAGATCTCAAGTCAATTGGCTTTGCTGTACTGCCATTCCATCTTGTCTCTTGGATACATAGGATGTCCATCCTCCTCCTTAAAATCATGTTATCTACTTCCAAGCTTCATGCTGTCAGTGAACCTTCACTGAGTATAGAAACTTGTAGTTTGTGTTTGGCAGATTGATTGGTTTTATGTCCAGCTTTTGCTCAAAAGAGCTACACCATATAACCCAAGCTGGACAACTGAACACCAACCAACCAGTAGATTACTGACCCAGGGCTGCTGGGTTTTTGTGTTGGGCACAAACTGGCCAGTAGGGAACATATATTCCTCTCATCATGGGTCTGTAGCATAGGCTGTTATTAACCTATTTATCACAAGCAAGTGCCCATGCCTATTTGGCAACATTGGTTAGCATGATCAAATCACCTAGAGACACTTTTTACATGAGTGAGTGGCTAGCCTTGATATGAGATGCAGTCTGTGTTCCTTGTTCTCCTATTGTGAGGATATTATGCATCAGAGTTGATGCCCAAAGTGGTTGATCTATACAACATATTCCTCCTCTAGGCACCATTTAGAGTCTGCATGCCCACCATGCTATTCTTGGGTGAGTTTGAGTTGGAAACACTCAGCATGTTTTGGGAGGTGGGAGGAACACCAGAGAGACACAGGGAGAACATGCAAACTCTATATAGTCATTAGCCAGAGTTCAGGATTGACCTTTGTACCTTGCATATGGGCGATGAAGAACTTAATCATTACTCCCACCATGCCAAATGAAGGAAGTTTTCAAGTTTTAAATGAAGAAGGAGCGGCAGCAATGGTAGATGAAATGGAGGGAGATAAAGATGTGTATAATGTTGAAATCAAAATCAGTTTGAAAGAAGGGGATTAGAAACGGAGTAAAGAAGATGTTGACAAGTCAAATATTTGGAAAAGTGCCTGGAAAAGAAAAAATACTACAAAAAGTTAGCAAAGAAAGCAAAAGGCTAGCTTAAATGCCATCATTGAATGTATATGTGTGTCAAGCAATGAAATGTGATGCATTTTGTTTGCAAGATGCTAGGTTTCTTAATAATTTACAAAGATGTCAAGCAGTAAGTATATGGGGAAAGAAATAAATTGAATTTTGGTGAAGAGTTATACTCAGATGTTGCTATTTCATTAACAAAGAAAGATTTAATGATCTTAGATTTTACAGTGGTTATACCTGATAGGTGCGTGATATAAGGGATGGAAAAGGTGTGGACTTTTTGGTATTTATGCTTATACACAAAGTAGGAAAAAAGAATTGATGTTTGAATAATTAAAAACACTACATTGCATAAAATGGATATAACTATCACAGATAACTTTCACTGTAATATAAGAAAAGTTTCATGGAAAATAAGCAAGCACATTCATACTTGTAAGTAAATGATTAAAGGCAATGAAGTCTGATTTACTGACCATTACACTATTAAGTCAGAAAATGATAACATGGAATGTTAGATTAAATGTAGTAATGGTTTTAAAAGCCTTGTAGATAAAGGTGTGAATGAAGATTCCTTTAAAAAGATAGGGAGAAAGTTTGCCATATCATTGTTTCATGATACCACTTTACAATTCACCTGAACACTGTTGGATTGTGTTTAAAGAATAGTATAAAGAAGAGCATGTGAAATTAAAAAAAAACATGTTTTGGAGAAATGAAAAACTGAAATATAATAAATTGTTAACAGAGCATGATAATTATTTAGAGAAGCAATAAGAATGTATGAATACATGAGGAGAAAGAATTGTGTCATTTATTTACTTTCATTTGTTTTCCCGGGTAGAATGCTAATCTTCATGGACCCTTTTCTGACTCAGCTCAGGAGTGGTGCCTGATGAAGTGATTTGCTCAGAGTCATACAGTTAAGCAATAGAAGCTGAGGGAATCAAACCTTGCACCACTGGACCATAGGAAACAGCTTTATAGCACCATAATCCTCTAAGCCAACTGACGGCTTTAAATTTTAAAAGTGATTTTTATTACAGGGAAAAGTGAGTAAGTATCACCTTTTAGATAAAAGGTAAAAATAAAATGAGAGTAGAATGTCATGTATTAAGACAGAAAATGATTTAGAAGTTTGTGATATGGAAATATATGGTTTGTAATTGAAAAGCTCAGGATTACATGGAAATATGATAACAGAGGCTTGGAATGTTAAAAAATAGGTAGGCTAAGTCAGTTTTAAGGAAAATTAAATTGAATTAATTAAAATTTGTATTAAAGGAAGTTGAAATAAGTATACTTGGTCCTGATATGTTATGGATTATATAATAATTAGAAGGATGAAGACAAAATAATTATTATTGCTGTTATAAATTATTAGCTGCAACAAGGCATTTTGATTAAATGAAAATGTGAAGGAATAATACATTTTATATAAAAAAGGGAGAGATGGTATTCAAAAATGGAGATTTTTAACCTTGAACAGTGTGGATTATAAAATCATTTATGATGATTTTGTAAAAAAAAGACTTAGTAAGATATCACTGGCTTTAAAAATGAATACATTTATGAAGTCAAAGGGAAATATCTTAAACTTATTAGAAAAAGAAGTTAATAGTATTTTAAATGGAAATAATAATTGTAAGTTGAGAGTTTTTGATGTAGAAAAAGTTCATGACAATCAAGAGAAAATGTTGGAAATTGTACCACAATATGGTCTACATAAAAATATAGAAGAGTGATAATATTAGTATATTCTTATTCATATAATAAGGCAGAGATTAATGGGTTGTTTAGCAAGAAAATACAAATCAAAACAGGAATTAGTAAAGTGGCCTTCAAAATGGGATGTTATTTGTGATGGTTATGAATGCCAAGGAAAAGATTAAGGAGGAAAGTGTAAAATTCAAAATGGTGTAGAGATTCCCATACACACACACACTCACTCACACACACACAACACACACACACACACACACACACACACACACACACACACACACACACACACACACACACACACACGCACACAGAAACACACAGTTAGATATTTAGGTGATTACTAGGCTAATAATTATTACCTCAGGGGTCCTTTTTGAGCATAACCAAGCTTTCCAGTGTGACAATAAAATGCTGTGTACTGTGTCTGTCATGTAAATACTTTAACCATTATGCTAGCCCCCAATCCTATAGCCTGCACAGATGATTTAAATGTATAAGTTAATAGTAAATGCTGGACTAAAGAAGCTATGATTGAAAGAGAATGTTGTTTAAGTAACATGGGATTAAAAATTAATTAAATAAGTATAAAGTATCTGGAGCATCACAGAATGTCCAGATTATTGTTTCATATTTTGGTCTATTCCTCATAAAATGTGTGGTTTACTGACAATCAGTTGAGGATTGAAGTCATTAAATAATGCCATACATTTGAGCTTTATACTTTATATCCTTTTAAAAATGTGTGCTAATGCAAAACATGTTAGTTTAACAATTTTTTATGTTTATAAGAGCAGTATTAAAAATCTGTCACTAATGGTAATTGTTATTTTTTGCTTTGTCCAAATTTCTTGCCGTTAGATGCCAAAAGATATGCAGTGGAAGGAATTCTTAGAGGATATTACAACATGACAGATACATGGGATACATTTGATTTATCTTGCAGGAAAAAAGATTTACCTAATTTATGTTTATATTTTAAATAAAGTATGTTACATTTGGAGTACATTTCCATTCCCAGTACATTTTGAAAAATAATTACTAGAAATCATTTTGCTTTTATTTGGGGATAAGTACTTAATCCCATAAAAAATGACATATTACATTTTGTAAGTTACAGAATGGTGGGGTAAGTTTGAAGAATCATTTGTGTATTTAGCTTCATTACATTTGTTCTGGATGATGAAAAAATAAAATGCACACAGAGGGACTGTGCTGGGAAGATGATGTGAGAAAAGTATCAGGATATATGAAACATGAATAAGAAAATGAAAACAAGAAGGTAAGAAAGAACATTATACTGTGATAGATGGCGGATTGTGTGGTATGAGATTAAAGGTACTAAAAATGAATGGTATGAACATAAGGGGAATTTTTATTTTGTCCAAACAAAAAAGTTGAGGAAACAGACACAACTGAGGTAAATAATATTTAATAGTAAGTGCTTTCACATCCTAATGCAGACACTTCTTCAGATTATTTAAAAATGCGTAGTAAGACACTAGTTAAATAACCTCCTGTCTTTAAAACAATCTTACATAACTTCTTCTTCTTCTGGCTTTTCCCGGTTAGGGTTCGCCACAGCGGATCACCTGTCTGCTCATGACTGGCAGTGGAGTTTTACAGTGTCGAGTTGCCAGCCTGGCGCCCAACCTTCCACAGAAGGCACACACACACACACACACACACACACACACACACACACACACACACACACACACACACACACACACACACACACACACACACACACACACACCTATGGCCAATTTAGAGTGTCCAATCCACCTGCAGCATATCTTTGGGATGTGGGAGGAAACCGGAACACCCGGAGGAAACCCACGCGATCACAGGGAGGACATGCAGACTCCGCACAGAAGGCACCCCAGCTGAGGATCGAACCAGAGAACCTCTTACTGTGAGGCGACAATGCTAACCACTGCACCACCATGGCCGCCCTAAAACAATCTTACATAACAAACTCATAAAAAAAAAAAATAGCCATTCAGCTAGTCTGAGTAATTAAGGAGAGGCATTACTTTATAAAACATTCAGATAAAAACATCATCCTCAGGAATTAATAAAATCTGTGTGGGCACAGTGTAGAACCTACGTGGAATGTAACCGTGTCTGTGTACACAGTTCCCCCTGCAGCATGCCATGCATATTAATGATGGCACATTGCCAAGGGAAAGCCGAGGAACATGGTTATTGAATCAGTGTAGGGAGAGGTGTAGTGCTAACCATGTTTACAGATGAGTAAGAGGATCCCCGGATTGTCCTTTTGTGTTATGCTTATTTTTTCTTTCAGTAAAAAAGCAAGTTTGTGCAGTGCAGCACAGAGTGCAGCAATGCTAAGCGGCACCCACAAATAAGATAGCAGACACCTGACAGACATCTAAAAATAGAAATTGGATGTATTTAATTATTTAAATGTATGTTTAAGCATATCTGAGCATGTTTGCATGGTGCAGCGTGTTACTCAGCACTGCTTATAGGTTGCTCAGTGTTATAGGTAAAGGTACAGCTGGTTTCCATATATCCATGTAGCTTAATAGGGTAGAGTCACAGATCTATGTGTAGTAGGTCCAGGGTTTGAATCCATAAAAGGAAAATATGCATTTCATTTTAATATACAAATTGTATACACTAATTTTAAAAAATCGCTCCACTGCACCCTGCTAAGCTCTGCTAAAACTTGCTAAGACCTGCTAAGCACCACATAAACATGATAATGGCTGCCAGTGTTTTTGTCCTGCTTGGCTCTGCCTGGCTGGTTTGTGCACTGCTAAGCTATGCTAAGACTCTGGTTCTGTGAGTTTTCACACTTCTCAGCTCAGCCACTTTGGTTTGCATGGAGCTAAGCAATGCAGCACTTTTTCAAATATTGCCCAATGATGTGTAAGGGTGGGAAAACAGCCTATATTAAGTCCAGTAGGTGTAAATACAGCAGACTCAATTGGAGTTCTGTCTCTGAAGGGTACTATGGCTGGTGTTGGTGAAGGTGTATGCTTTTGGGTGCAGCAATGGGGCATTCTGGAGTCTAGAGTCATAGTTGGACCCCTAGTTAAAAACTATGATGACCAGTTGCTGCAGGGAGGTTTCCAGGGTTCAGAATGTAAGGCAGAGGCCTGGGACCAGCTGACCAGAGAACTCACTAGTGTTACTGGTATCCCCCCACCTAGGTGAGCAGTGTCATCATCACCATGATGACCTGAAACATGAAAAGGGGCATCTCTTGGACACATGGGTCCAAGAAGCTTGGGCAGGGAAGGCCCCACAAATATGTAAGCACTTTTACCTCTATTACACCAATATCTAATCTGAATGTCTGCAAAACTGGTATACACAATTGTGTGCTTCTCTCCCAACAGCTGCAGAGGAGAGGGCTTTCAATGTCAAGATGCATGTCAAGTGCCTGGCCAGGTTGCACCATGAGTGTGGTGAGTACAGATGTATTATGCTAACTGTAGTGAAATAAACAAGAAAGGGTAAAGCATTAACTGCATTAAAGTGTATACAATAAAGTCTGTAGTGCAATAAGTGTGGAATTAGAGCTGTATTGCAAGAAATGAATAATGCCATCTGTTGTGCAATAAAAACATAAAACAATGCCAGTAACTGCATTAAAGTATTTACAATAAAGCCTGTAGTGCAATAAATGGGGTTGGCATAGTGGTTAAGGTGTTCACCTTATAGCCACAAGGTGCAGGGTTCAATTCTCACATGGAGTAATTGGCTAGGCTTAAAAATGGCCCACAGGGGCAGGTAACCTAGTACTACGCTATGAATCTATGTGGAATTAAAGCTGTATTACAAGTAATAAATACTGGCAACTGTTCTGCAATAAAACATGAATCAATACCAATAACACTAAGGAAATGTGTGTACATTGGGATTGTGTCATTGTAACCATTGCAGTAGAGCTGTATACATTCAGGCTGTAAGGTAAGGTGCTGCAGTCAAGTATAACAATGTAATAGCTCTAGAATACAAATCCAATGGCTGCCAGCATGCATGTGTGTTCTACTGTCACTGCAGTATAATATAACACTGTAGTAGTACTGCCATATCATAGTTTGTTTCCAAGTAAACTCTAGGCAAATATCAGTCAGTCAGTAATTAGCAGTGACTGAGTAGCTCAGTTTGTTAAATACTTTGTATATAGTGCATTTTGCCACACACAAACCAGGGTTTGAATCCAGGTTTGCATAGTACTGAATATTACAGTAGCAGTCATGTAATGCTTACCAATTCTCTCTCTCCACAGGAACTACAGGCAATGGGTAAGATAGTAGATATTATGAGTAAATAGCTGTGCGTTTAGATTTCCCAGACTGTTAAAAGCATTAACAAGAATGTGAAAAATCAGCAATGGGCAGTCAGAAATAATATATATAACTGTGGTATGGCTGTATGCCTGGTGTGTCTGTTAAAAGTTGCTGCAGTCACATTCACTGCTATTGTGTTCTATTCCCATGCCTGTCAACCAAGGCATGACTGCTGTTTAGTGTCTTTACTGTGCACCATACATGTCTCTCAAGTGTCACAATTTCATGTTATGTAATTAATAGTGCATAATCCACTTGTTACAGGAATACCATGGCAATAAGTAACTATATTGCAAAGTATCACCTTTTCAGCCCATAGAGCATCTTGGTAGTTATGTAGGTTCACCTGATGTACAAGTATTCTGTGTAGATGTGTACCCACAGTCATTAACATTTGGCCCATAGTGTCCCATGCATACAGCTTGAAAGGTATGTACATGCAACATCAGCTACAGGAGACTTGTACTCACTGTAAACATAAAGAAAATGCAGACTCATAAAGTAAATAGTAGTACTGTTGTTAAAGATGCAAGCTGCAATGTTACCAACAGACTGATTTTCTCTCTCTCCCACCCCTTATCTTCATTTATTTATTACTGCCATTCAGTAATTATGGTTTACTTATTAACATTTGTTGTTACATTAACTGTTTTTGGGGCATGTGCGTTATTATTGTTATGTATTTTAATTGATGCATATTAACATAGCTTGTTAAATTACCTATTTTGCTGGCCTTAAGCTGTAACTGTTATTGGCATGCTGTTATACTGACTGTTCTGTTATTTATTGTTGTGTTTCACATAATATGCATTGATATGTAATTGCATTATTTTCAATGTTCTGCCATGCTTTTATTACTAACAATGTTTTATTAATAACTAATCTATAATTATTGCTATTCATCCATTATCACAGCACATCGAGGTAGGCCAGTTCCAGTTGATCTACCTATCTTTCCTCAACTGACTGTGGCACCAGGTCCTAGCACATCTGAGACCCAGGCTGGTGATGCCCCCTCCACTGCCCCTGCACCACCTGTGACGTCAGGTGAAACCACCTCAGGGGACGTGGCATGGCCTCCCCCTGGAGGCGTTGGCAGAGGGGCTGCAGTCACCTAGAATCAGTTGCTGACCATGGTGTGCAGGATTGTTCACCAGCTCTATGAACGCCACTTGTGCCAGATTGAGAGCATGCTGGCTGACCTGGTGAGGCAGGCTAGCCCTGGCACTCAGCCTCCAGCACAGCCACCCTTGGGGCAGTGAAGGAGCAGTGCTGACTGACCCATGGGTGGGGACATGAGTCTTGTTGCTGCCATCTATAGGAAAGTGTGGCTTGGCTATACAACATCCTCCCCATCCAAGGTGTATACCCCCCTCATGTGTCATACGCCATCCCTGTCTACTGCCTTGTCTGTCTGCAAATACATCCTCTCCTAACCAACTTATCTCCCCACATGTACCCATGCCTCTTCCCCTACATTCCACTCTCACCTTAAAAAATAAAAAAAGTGCACCTGTCCCAAAAAAAAAAAAAATATATATATATATATATATATATATATATATATATATATATATGTATATATATATATATCGCCCCATACATAACTCTCCATTTTGCACACATATCTACTGGACACCACTAATCTGGTCTAATTGGCTTGACAATGCAGTATGTTGTCCTTACCCCTCTCTCTAGGGTTTGAGAGTCTAAATTCATTGACAAAATCTGTGAAAATGCACAACTGTTGCTGTACAAGATATGGATAGCTATGGTTCTTTCCTACACATCCCTAACTGACTTTCACTCTGTTTTTCCTCCTGCTTGCCCCCATTTCACCACTTTCAAATCATCCTCTTTTTCTTTCCTCTATATTTTTTAGAGTGAGTTTGTACGGATCTAAGAGAAGCGTTGCAGTGTGGCATGCAGCGCCACTTCACTTAGCTAAACTTAAATGAGCTTTACTGGAAATGTGTTTTTTTTACATTGTTAGACACATGTACAAAATGAGCACCTCTGCCAAGGTTTGAACCCAGGCCCCTCTCATCTACAGCCCACTACATTAACCCACCACACAGGTCTGATGTAAAATAGGTGTTTCCAACAAAACATACTGATTGCCACTAACAGTCATTAGGCATGTAACTGAAATAAAAACTAACAGGAAAATGAGAGTGTACTTCGGACTCTGGTGCAATAATACACCAATAGACAACCAAAGACATGATACTGGATGTAAGTGAGGGCTGTGATAGCAGGTATATATGTGTCCTGTTACCAGCAACATGTGGAAAGACACCTACTAAGGCAGCAATGGGAAAGTACATGTACAACTGGATCACTGATGCAGAAATACAGCCATATAAAGCCATGCACATACTGATGGATGTAGAAATGTTTTTCACAGCCTGTATATGTGCACATATATTTTGCAAATACACATACATTTGCAGTGGCTCAGTGGTGCAGTCTGTTAAATGCCTTTTACACAGTACATTTTTCCACACACAGTCCTGGGTTCAAATGCAGTTCAGTCTTACAGTTCAATTATATTATTGTGAAGACAGTAAGTAATGACTGAGTCATGCAATCTTAATCTGTACAGGTTACTGCGAGTTAATGAACTGCTACCCAATTTGTAAGTCAGAGGCCTACAGGTAGGGACACACTACATGTATTCGTATAACCTAACTATATGTTGCCTACTACTCTGTTATTAGCACAGTTGCATAACAGGCATACCTTAATCTCACTGAAGAAAAAGGCCAACATCAAGAAACTTCTTTATTGCACACACCAAAGATTTTAGGTCTACACCCTTTCTCAATGCTAATACAAATATACATAAGAAAGTTCAGTTTAAATAGTAGCATAGCACATCATATGACTACAGCCAGCTAATCACGAGTATCTCTTAAAATAACAGATACCTAATACAACTAATTTAAATCATAAAAAGTTCTTTAAAAAAATCAAAGTTTACTGTGTGCAATAAAGAAATTTCCTGACAGAGAAGAAGGCGGGATCCTTTAAGTGCTTTCAGTGGCAATGTATGAGTTTTATGGTCTATTTGGATTTGGGAATTGTTCTACGAGGCTTACGAATTTTAAAGATGCTCACCTATGCAACTGTGTATCCAGAGCTTTTGAAGCGCTGGCACCAACTTAATTTGAAGCTAGGCTTGGATTATATGGCCCTTATGAATGACTTTTTTCAAAAGGTAGAGAATGAACTGAAGGAAGAGATCATGAGTTTAGAAAACAGCCTAATGGGAATGACCTGTTTTCTTGACATGCTTATGATCTATCAAAAAATGTAAGACAGAATGCAACAATTGGATGACAAACTTGAAACTGTTAAAAAACGTAATCTCTTCAGGGACATTAATGATTTCCAAAAGGGGCATATATTTTTTTGCCCGAAAACGGAACGTCTGAATGCTGAAAAAGCAGTTTCTGCTAAGTGGAACTCATTATACGATCTGGATGAGTTCACTGAGAGGAGAAATGTCAAGGTAACGAATCAACATCTAGCCTCAATGGATCCAGTTGTGCAATTGGTTAGTCAGACCTCGAACACTTCCCCTACCTCTGTGACTCCAGCAACAAGCATGGCAGCAGAAGGGAACACAAGTATGCAATGTGGCATGGTGGATATAGCTGAAAATAAAAACAAGAAGGGGCAGCAATTGTTTTTAAACATATCAACAACAGGGACACAGAGGCACTTTCAATTAGAACATCCAGGGAAAATATAAGAGTGGAGTACCTCACGGGGGTGTTTAACACAGAGACAGACCCCAAACAGACTGAAATGCAAGAACAACAGCCCTATGAATCAAGGCAAGTTAATACGGCATTGAAATAAGGTACTGTAAATTTATCAAATGCTGTTTTAACAGCACCCACAATTTCTGTGTTACAGAAAGGGTTGAATTGTATCCCTACAGCTACTGATGATTTGGTAGCTGCCTTAACAGATTTAAAGATTTTTTCAAGGACTTAAATTTAAAAGTTTTATTTAAAGATGCTCAAACAGGACAACATTTAGATTGTAAATGCAGAAGCGTTTATGTGCCTATGAGTATGCCTAAAGTGACACCATTTCATGATATCTGTGAAGCAGAAATTAGAAAGTTGTATACTGAGAGAGATAAAAAGAAGAAACATAATTTGACATATGAAGACTATTTATCTTTAAAAACCTTGGAACAAGATGAGAATTTAGTAATCAAGCAAGCCAACAAAGGAGGTGCTGTGGTGCTTATGAATAGGGAAAACTATATGCAATCCATAAATGTGTTACTGGGTGATGTGAATACTTTTAAAAGAATAACATTTCTAGAAGTGACAAAATGTATTAGTGATGTTAATATGGCTGTGCATGACCTACAACTTAGTGGTGATATAGATTTAAATCTATTCAATTATTTTACGATACCCTGTCCTAAAATACTACAGTTTTATGATGTACCGAAGATACATAAGTCACTCACTAACCCATCAATGAGGCCAATAGTATCAGGCAATGAGGCCAATAGTATCTGACAATGGGTGGCAGAACTTATCTCAACATATCTGCAGAAGAAGTTGTTATTTTTTGACAGAGTGTACATGTGCACTTAAAGATACAACAGATTTTATTGTGAAACTGTGAAAATGGTTTGATACAATAGAACATGCAGCATTAACTAAGGGCAGTTATCTTTTTGTAACTTTAGATATTATGTCACTCTTCACTGTGATTATGGTGTAGATGCTTTAAGAGAGTTTTTGAATAACAAGCAGGTAATGCCCTCTAGAAGTATAGAGAATATATGCTTGTTCCTAGACTTAGTTCTAACTAAGAATGTGTTCCTGTTTAATAGTGAACCATACTTGCAATTGACAGGGGTGGTGATGGGAACATCTGTCGCTAATACCTATGCCAATCTTTTACTCCACCAATGGGAGAGTAAGTATGTATGTAGTAACCTGAATGATCTTAATAAGAAAGTATGTCTATACCAACGTTTTGTGGACGATTGTTTTATTATTTGGAAAAGGACAGATGAAGAACTGTGTAGTTATATAGATTATTTGAACAACACGACTGAGTTTTTAAGATTCAAAGCAGAATTTTCTAGTAGTATTGTATTCCTAGATGTCCCTTTAGAAATGAAACAAGGTATTGTAGAGACCAGCATCCATAAGGAGGAAGTACATGCTAGGAGATATATACATAGACACAGTATGCATGCCCCCCATGTGTTCATGGGAATAAGGAGGGCACAGTTTAGTAGAGCTAGTAAGTTAAATACAGAAGAATCTATATTTCTTAAACAGTTAGAAGATATGAAAACAGATTTTCTGGATAGTGCATATGACAAAGGACAGGTTATACAAATAAGTGAAGAAGTAAAGAGAGATAGGGATACATCTTTGAGGCCAATTTTTACTACTATTCAACAAGAGATTAGGACATTGAAAAGGCCTACGCCAAACAAGGATAAGGTTAGATATGTTACAACCTATAATGTTAGGACACAAGCAGTTAAAAAGGTTATAAAAAAAAAAAACTGGCTGCTCCTAATGGGTTCACCTGAACTTAGAAATATTTTAGATATGAGACCATATTTCGCCTATAGGAATATGAGAAATCTGAAAAGTAAATTATGTTACAAAGATTTTAAACCCATATCTAAGCAATGCCGAGAAATGAGAACAGGCACTTTTAGTTGTATGAGTTGTACATGTTGCAGTGATATATTTGGGAAGGATAGTGATTCTTTCACACACCCCTTGACAGGCAAAAGCCATATATTCAACTTGACAGCAAATTGTAATAGCTTGAATGTAGTCTACCTAGCAACCTGTAGCCAATGCCACTCTTTTTATGTGGGCAAGTCTACAAAAAAATGTAAGGAACGCATCATAGAACACAAATCGGAAATTAGGAGAAATAATAAGAATGCGTTAAGTAGACACATAATGTGTACAAATGCCAGTCATAGTTTTAAGTTTAAGGTGATAGAGATGACCAATAAGGATATGGGGGGGGTGATATAAATAATTTACTAGAGAATAAGGAATATAGTTGGATACTGAGACTAGGAGCTGACATTGAACCTAGCCTCAATACTGCCGTCACTATCAAACCTGTGTTAGTGAAACTGCAACAAAGTAAACTGATTTTTTTAAATAACTTTTTATGTTTTAAATTAGTTGTATTAGATATCTATTATTTTAAGAGACACTCATGTGATTAGCTGGCTGTAGTCATATGATGTGCTATGCTCCTATTTAAACTGAACTAGCTTATGTATATTTATATGAGCATTGAGAAAAGGTGTAGAACCGAAAGCTTTGCTGTGTGCAATAAAGAAGTTTCTTGACGTTGGCCTTTTTCTTCAGTAAAAACTAAGTATCATTCCAGTTTTACAGCAACAACCTTGATTTACTTTATATCTTAATTTCATGCCTTGATTGAACTGTATAGGGTACCCTTACCCTGGCTCTGCTATAACAACAGGGCTGGCACAGCTGCCACAGTTACATGTACAGCTTGTTATCCTCAAAAGTGACCACACTCCACCCTATGTGTGCTAGGCTGCAGCAGCAGCTGCAGCCTGTAGCATACACAGCTGTATGGAAAGGTAACTGCTGCAGACCTACCATACCTCCCAATCCCCTAGAACAAGGAATCCAGACACAGAAAGATGTAATGAGGGGGACTAAGGTCCATAGATAGGGACATGTGTAATTGTATGCCCCTATAAAGATAGTAGGTTGATAGATTGGCAGCTATTGCATTAGCATGCATATTCTGATGGATATGAAGTCTGATACTCAAGTGTATCTCTTTCCTTACTGACCTAAACCCACAATGTTTGCCAGTGAACTGTCAGATGAACACTATGTCATGGGACACTAACCAGACATATGAGGCAAAACTGTGGATACACTCCATAAATCTATACAGTTGACAGTTATGGTACCTACCCTCTATGATGCTGTACTCTCCACACCTCAGTGATGTTCATCTTAACAACTACGAAAGGGACCCAGGTCTACATGAAGGCCTTATAAATTGCACTGTGGTGGCATGTCATTGGCCAGTGATAGTGCAATTCAGCTGTTTTGGCTGTAATTAGCAATTCTAAGCCACAGACAGACTGGTACAGAGGAAATTACCTGCTAATGAGCAGTACCTTAAAAAGGCAAACAGTTGCTTATGGGAAACAGCTCTGTATGAGACTTCACTCACACAGAGAGTGGATTTCAAAGAATATACCAGAAGCAAAGTTCAAAAAAGGAGTATTGCACTCCAGCAGGTATGTAATAGTTTCTCCCATCCAACAGGATGTGGATGGGAGGATGGAGGTATGGGGAACTGGGATTACAGCAGTAAGCCTGTCTTAGATCTATGGTAATGACGTGTCAGTGATACTCTGCTATCCTACACCTACAAGCATGCTTCACAACTTTCCCTGATTTTCAATCACATCTCAGCTGTGTCCCTGTCAATCCATCTTACAATGGTTGGTTGTTGTTGGAAAGGTATTGGATTATACATAATACATAGTGGCAGTGGGTCTATATTAGAACATCGAAGTTTCAGCAGTTTGAATGTTCTAATATCAACACCTAGCAACTGAAAACCGATAAGACCAAAAATTTAGAACAGTGATTTTTTTCCTAGGGAAAAACAATTGCTGTTCCAAAACACATACACACAACACAAACACACCAAACAAACAGCAGTCCACACATACACCTAAAATCTTACATCTAAACCTACACTAAACAGTACAAACACCACTATCTACCCACTTACCTAAACCCAAACCCTAACCCTAAGGTCCACCACTATCGCATACACACCTCGCTCGCGCCCTAACCCTAACTCACCTATCCCACCCTAACCCTCACTTCCACACATTCACACGCTTACCTGACCTGCACCCTAACCCTAACTCACCTATCCCATCCTAACTCTCACGTCCACACAATCGCACACTTACCTGAACCTGACCGTAACTTTCCACTGCAGAGCTGAAAATAGCAAAGCGACAGGAACGGACAACCGAATTCTTTCCGTAGGAAAGAATTTGGTTATCTAAAATTTCGCTATTTTGAGCTTTCGCTTATTAGGTGTCGATATTAGAACATTCAAAGTTCTGAAACTTCGATGTTCTAATATAGACCCGTGGCAATGAGTAAGGGTGTACACTCCTGTAACATCAAATGATGTACTGTAATTCACCCCCTCATTCAGTCACTGTATCGCATACATAGTTCTAACATTTTAAAAATGTCCCTGAATGTCCCTGATGTACTCTGGCTAAATCCCTGTTTCTGTTGACATATGTCCCTATTTGGTTGACGGTTATACCAAACATACCTGTCAACTTCTTACAGCATGAAACCAGGACAAAGCCATAATGTATGGGGGAACAAAGACCCAAACTCAGCAACAGTATTTAAATATTTGTCAGAGATCTACAGGTTTGTGTGAAACTGACCAAAACTATGAGGCAAACATCCTGACATTCTGCAAACATCTGTATAGTTGAGAGGTATGATGCCCAGAGGGAACGCAGATTTGCATTGTTTTCTGTCATTGTGGCACTGGTGTTGCTGGACTGTTCCCGTACAGTTGTAATAGCACAATGTTAATTGTCTGGCAGTGGCTATATGGCATATTAGTGGGAGTTTGCCTGTAGGGAAAACACCACAGTATACTGCACTGCTGAGTGCTGGAACATACAGCATAATCTGTCAAGGCACACAGGGACATACCCCAGTATTGCTACTATCTTGGTGGTATCCACACATGTAGAGTGTTGCCAGACTGTGGGGGTATAATGTGTGAGAGAGCAGTGGATAGTGCAGGCCATTATGGGTATGCTGGATCTGTACATAGTGGATGTCCACGTATCTGGTCCTGTAATGTGTTCCCCTTTGTTGTCTTTCAGGAACCATGTACCAGTGAAGACATGCCCCTTCTCAGAGGTGGAGAATTCCATGATAGTCAATGGACTGAGACAGCACCATCAGATCTTGTTGTCCAGGGGAGGCATAATCGGGAGCAGTGGGCAGCATTGTGGGCAGACCTTGTGTGAGATGTCAATCAGTTTGGCTGACAGGACAGGACCTATGATCAGATCCGACACCGGACCACAGACATGCTGAATGCTGCACGACAAAGAGCAGCTGATGTTGAAAGGGATCGTGCCACCACCAGTGGTGGACTTGTGATAGAACATCCACTTACAGCTACAGAGAAATTCCTGGCAAGCCTAGGAACACACAACAGCTCCCAGGCATCATTCACACCATACATCATGGAGGTGGGTGCCACAGTGTCCACAGCAGAGGAGCATTTAGGTAAGTGTACTGTGTTCACCAGTGTAATACTGTATCAGTCATTGTGGCAGGCTGTACATGAGGGTTAGGCCTATCTGCATTGGGGGGGTTAGGGTTTACACACAGCTGTGCACACATACTCAGAATGTCAGCAATACGGCCAGTATCACAGTAGCCACTGTACATGTGGACATATCCACATATTACCTTGTAGTGCTGCAACATTTGATGGTGCTGACAATACCTCTCCCTCGCCTTTTCATAGGTCCATCAAGAGTGGCCCAAGTCCATCGTCCTGTACCTGGTAAGTGTGATACCATTTTTTACAGATCATCTATACCCTATGAAAGTTAAAGGCTGCCATATTGCCCTATGAACAAATGTTGTGTTTAGCCAGAGGAGAATATTTGTATGTTCCATTCTGGAACAGCTAACTACGGATAATAGACTGGTTAGTCACAGGTGTGTATTTGAATTACCATCGAGACGTCTGCACTTATAGTTGTGAGCAGCTACACAGCCTGGTATACATGAGGCAATTTCTCCAAGATGCCCGTTCAGACACAAAAGGGAAATGCTACATACCTGAGGCAGTGACACTAGTACTGCCATATCATTCTCAAGATAAGTGTACTGGGTTTTATGTGTAGGTCTATCACAAATAGTGCCGAATTTCATGCCTTACAGGCAGATTGTACTGGCAACGTTACCTGGATATGGCTGAAGTGCATGTTATAAAGGGCTTGACTTCTCTGTGTATGTTGGTGTGAGCTTGTCTGTAGTGGATGGGAGCGGAGATGGGAAGATGTGTGACTAGTAATGCAGTTGTGGATCATCATTTGTATGAGTCTGTATGGATTACCATACATAAAAGTGCAGGTAGTAATGCACTGATTTTGTCTTGGTTTTCACAGGTGACGAAGGGGGGAGTGGTTGGAGTCTGTACCCCTCACAACCCGATGTCAGTGTCTCATTGGATTCTGATGATGATGGTGGCCATCACAATGCACAGGTGGAGTTTGCAGGGGCTGAATCTGTCCCAGAGGTTGACATCCCTCTTCTGCTCCCATTGTCACTGCACACAGTCAGTATGCCCACACATACCCAGTCCCCAGAGGCCACAGATACTGGACAGTCAGAGGCTGTCAACATTGAACAGGACAGTGTGGCAACTATGGCATCAGTGAGTGTAGACACTGGTCATAGCCAGAGAACTGGCAAGGTCCTACACAGGTATTTTGACAGGAGTGCTCATAGGAGGACTACTGTCCATCCACCACCTGTCACTGATTTCACATCATGAGTCACTCGGTGCATGTTTTGGGCCATCATAGAGGCACAGGCATGTTCTGAATGCAACACCAGATGAATGCGTAGAGTTATGGATGCAGCACAGTGTGACATCTGTGACTGCCTCCACTTCATTGGGGACACCCTCGATTGGTTCACTGATGCAGTGGACAGACAGTGGGCTGCGACAGTGTCTGTCTTGGACTGCACATTGTTTGTGCTGGAACATCTGGTTGGAGCTGGGTATCAGAAACGTGGGCATAGGTCAGCAACACCATCTGCTGAGAGTCCACGTGGCCATGCACAGTCATGCCCCTGTAGTGGCAGCACCTCCAGTGCTACACAGGGAGATGTGCTGTCCACACCATGACATAGCAGGCTATGAGCAGGTGGTCCTGGGCAGTCCCATGGGGAACACAGCCCCAGCATTTTGCAGTCACTGTCAGGTACTAGCACTGCATCTGATCTTGGGCATGGTGGTGCCAATGCTACTCCTGGCAGAGCCAGTTCCTGTGTTCTTGGCCAGAGACAGTGAACTGTCCACTCTACCATGTATGGTCCACAGCTGTCCAACATACACATATGTAGTGCTAGCCCTCTGCCTGACTGTGTACACACATACACTTAAACACCACTGTCGCATGCAGGTCACCTACAGATACACATGGCACCTTTCCATGGCCCAGCTAATCTGCACCCCTTCCTGACCCTCACACATGCTATCAACTGTTTGGCACAGCTTAGGCCTCCAGCACCTCCACATCCCACCCTGTGCATGCGATGATACCTGTACTACATCCCTGCCATCTGTGCTATCGATGCAGGAAAATACTGCTGTGTGTCTGATGCATAGGGTGTCTATATTACTTGACATGTAGCTGTGTAGTCCAGTATTGTTTTGCCATGCCACCTGTTATGAGCCACAACAAGTACTGTATGCTGGCATGTGTCATGACTACACATTGCACTTTGTGTATCTTTGTTGCATGATGTTGGACTGGTGGTAGCATTACAGAATGATAGCTGTGTCATGGACCTGTGCATGTTTCTTTTCCAGGAGTCTGAGGGGATACACTATGGACACATGGTGGCAATACAGTGGCAGAGGATGGCCTGGCAGCACAGCAGACTTATGACATCAGCAAGGTACAGCAGTATACATGTATGGCTTCCTAGATGCATATGTGTAGAACAATCTATCAGGGACAATGAGGGCAGTCTGCATATTCATGCATTCATACGTTGTGATGTGTGCTACTCTTGCTATGTGTCACCTGGGTTATCAGAATGTACAAATCTAGAAGGTGTGGTGATGGACTTGACATGTCTACAAATATCATCTGTCTAGATCAGACAGGTGGTGGACATCAATTACGGTTATGTATAAGAGGGTAATGTATTGTCGCGGTCTTGGCTTGGTTCCTTTGGGCAACTGTCTTGATGTGTGAGTGCAGACAACCTCAGCATTCTATATATATTTAGAATGTGGCTGAGTTATGTAGATCTATATGGAGAGTCTATGTATCATTGTAATATATATAGCTATATATATATATATATATATATATATATATATATATATATATATATATATGGATTCCTATCATATGATAGAAACCTCATTTGACTGAAAGCATAAGACTGAAATTTCAAATTTCAAAAGACTGAAAAGTCACTTGACTGAAACCCATAATACTTAATTTCAACATACTAAATTTTAAACTGGACCATATAAAACCAGACTATGTGGGGGGGGGGGCTACATACACCCCCAACTATATATACTAACTCCAGGATCGCACTACAGTGGAGAAAAGGGCATAGTAGTGGCAGCATGTAGACTGTTGTAAGGTAAGTGAAAGGTATATGCCCTTTTCCCCACTGTAGTGCAATCCTGGAGTTAGTATATATAGTTGGGGGGTGGGGGGCATAGCCCTCCACCTAGTCTGGTTTTATTTAGTCCAGTTTACAATTTAGTATGTTGAAATTCAGTATTATGGGTTTCAGTCTTATGGGTTTCTGTCAAGTGACTTTTCAGTCTTTTGAAATGTCAGTCTTATAGTCTCACCCAAATGAGTTTCAGGTCAAATGAGGTTTGTATCATATGATAGGGATCCATATGTATGTATGTATGTATATATATATATATATATATATATATATATATATATATATATACATATATATCAGTATTATATGTATATGGGGTACACACTGAGAGATACACTAAGCATATGGGAGGGTTATAGGGTCAGACAGATATGTATATGTAGCTGTCTGTATGTACAGACGTATTTCCACATAGCAGGTCTTTGTGAGGAACAGGCAACAGACACTTGTGCTCAAGTTGGCTAAGTGTAGAATCATGCCCAGTGGTTCTGTCAGTACTTACAAGGTGACTCCAGACCAGAGCTACCTGCACTTCAGGCCGGGATTTTGTGTGCTGCAGACATTGGCAGATGCACCTGTTTTCACAGTACAGTAGTTCCCTGACATTGTCCATGGCATTCCCTGGCTGTGTGCTGTAATTAATATGTGCCTGGGGTACATTATAAACGCCACATACAGGGTGACAGTTTGCATACCTCTCATTGTACATGTTTTTTCAGAATGTCCAGCATTTCCCCCCATGTATCTGGCCTATTCCTCATACATTTGTGGTGGTGTGGTGAAATGTTGTATACTGCAGGGAGTCAATAGTACTAACTACAGACAAACATTTGAGTGTTGGACTTTATATCCTTCAGATATTCTGTACTGATGCAACCTGCTTTTATACTAGCCACCTCCTAGGTTAATCAGAGTATCTGAATGTCTGGCTCTACTTTTGACCGTTTGTCCCCCCATTCTCTTTGGCTTTGTCTAGTTTTCATGTGCTAACAGATTGAGGGGTATGACAATCTGTGGGAACACCACCACACAACTACCTCACATGCAAAATGATGTGGATGTTGCCAGATTCAAACCATCAACACCATCACCCATGCTAATGACTCTAGCCTACTGAGCTGCACAGGCTGTCAGACAGGGATGTGTCCTTCATCACACACTCAACAGCATAGAGACAGACATTGTCACCCCTGAGTTACTTGAGACATAGAATGTGTGCCCGGTTTCTATGTCACAGCCCTGTAATTGGTTGGTCTGCTGATATATCATTGCAGAATTACTGTTACAGCAGCTGTTTAGGTGCACTGATGTATTGGGGTGGGGAATGACTAGCCCATGTTCTGCTGGCATAGACAGTTGTGCAACTGTCATGTGACCCCACTGTTTGCCATCTTCCTTGACTAATGTGGATTTTTCATCCATGTGGCCTAGTGCATATTATAGAGCATGCACTATTGGACAGAGTACCTGTTATCCCAAGTGGCTGTTAGATCTCTCCAAGTAGCCCAGTTGCCCACTATATTCCCTTGCATTCATGCAGCAGGTCCATACATATGCTACCATATTCTAGTACCCCTTACAAGTGGTGAATAGGTGTGTGATTTACCTTGTGAATGCAGCAGTTGACAAACCTGTAGTTTGGGGCTGACTCTGTCTGATGCACCCAATCCACAGCCAATTCACTGTGAGGCACAGGTTGTGTGGGCTGGCTGGCATCATTTTTACTAATATGTATGCAAGTCAGAGTAAGGTGTCAGTCCCTAGGGCCCTAGGTTGTCAGTGCATGTACTATGCATTGTCTCTTGGCCAAGGCCAGGGCATACTGAGCATGCCTACATCTGCCTACAGGGACAACCTCAGAGTTTCCTCCTCGGAGTCCCCCTGTGGGTGTGGCTGCAGTGACCTAGGCACTTGTGGAGGGGCTGTGTATCCCTTCCCTTTGTTATTCCTGCTGCAGCTGTTTCTGCAGGCACATACTGTGATCATCTGTGTACATGTGGCTGGAGAGTACTGCAGGGCTCCAGCAGATATATCAAGGCACTGAAACTGTGACTTCAGCAGCCCAAATACATGCTCTATGATGTTCCTAGTTTGTGCATGTGCCTCATTATGGTGTTCTTCCATGGGTGTGTGTATATTTCTGATGGGTGTCATCATCTACGGTTCCAGTGTGTAGCCAGCAATCCTCAGTAAATGGCCGTGTGAGATGTCCCCCCTAACAAACATCTGGTACAGCTGTGATGCATCCCAGATATGGTAGTCATGATAACTGCCAGGGCTGCCAGCACGCACATTCATGATAATGCCCTGGGCATTGCACACAGCCTGGCAGCTGATTGAGTGGTAATCCTTGCAGTTGACGTAGATTCTATCCTCCTCAGCATGTGGTGCGTTGATTTGTACATGAGTGCAATTTATGGCACCCAGTACCTCAAGGTAGTGTGCTACATGGTAGCAGTGCTATGATATTTATTGATTTTGTTTATTATATACTGTTATATTTTATATGTAGTAATAATGAGATTGATTTATTATGAGTCAGCATGTGTTTTTATATTTACATATGTTCGATTCTGCTTTAAGAATGTGGAGACAGCTTTTTATGAATGGAAGAATTTAAGCAGTGGTGCTGCCATCTTGTGGCAAATGATTTAAGTGTTTATACTTTTGATGTCTTTAGCTGGACCCAGGAAGTCACTCCTGTATGTATATATTTATATTCATGATTTGAATTTATGTTTTTTTTTTCCATGTTATTTGTTGTTTTAAGATATATTTTTATTTGAATGTTTTATAAAGTAATTATATTTTGCCTCTGCTTAATTATCCTGATTAGCTGAATGGCTAGTCTGTATTTATGAGTTTGTTACTTAATATTGTTTTAATGACAAGAGGTTATTTAACTAGTGTATTACTATGCGTTTTTAAATAGTCTGAAGAGGCACCTGTGTTAGGATGTGAAAGCTCTTACTATTAAACGTTATTTACCTCAGCTGTGTCTGTTTCCTCAATATTTTTTGTTTGGATATATTCACTTTATACTGAGAGGAACTTAATTCGCTAGGATATTCTTTTTGCTCTTGGAATTTTTATTATATAAAAATATGGAAGGATAAGCATGAAAAAAACAAAACCAGTTAAAGGATAGAAATTTTAATAATACTGTAGAAATAAATTATTTCTTATGGGGGTTTATATCAGAAAAAATGCTAGTTAAAGCAGCTATGAAGCATATGCAGAATAATGATAGGACGTACGGCATTTGGAATATGTTAAAACCAATGGATATTTTTATTTTTAAACTGCAGTTGAGCACATGTTATATGGGTTTTATATGAAAAAAATCAGAGTAAGGTATTTTCAGAGGTGAATATGATCATGATTGTATATAGATTATATGAGAATGAAAAGAAGAAAAATGTTGAATTTACAGGTAAATTATTAATAAGTGCTGTTCTGACAGAATGGGATACGAGGTGTCAGAAATTATTATTTAATTAAATATGGACTGCATAAATTGCAATCAGTAAAATAAAAAAGTGGCTATGGATTAAAGGGTGGGGTACAGTAAACCAGAACATTTTGTGTAAGATGTATAGTACATAATTTGTATTTATTATTAGATAAATGTGAGTAGACAACATCTGTTATAAATACTTTAAGAAAATATGTGATGTGTAAATAAATAAAGTCAGTACTCTTTTTGTTAAATTTAGTGGGACTGCTTTCATCCTTCTGGGCTGCCACCAACTGAGGCAGATGGGACCTTGGTTTAACATCTCATCCAAAAGATGGCATACTCAGATGTGCAGCACTCCATTATGATATTCTGTAGTGTCAGAAATGAAAGATTAATCTAAGTACCTGTTATGAGAATAGAACACAGAGTCTTCTGATCTTCCAGTACCAAAGATGAGCATGCTGCCTTTTGAGTCACTTATACTGACTGTAAGAATGACTGTCATTTATATAGCAGGCAATTTATTTTGTTCCTTTGATTACTAGGTTAGTAATAATGTAGAATGGCTTGTTTATTTATTTATTTATTTATTTATTTATTTATTTATTTATCTATTTTTGTTAACTGGGGTTGAACAATGATCAGAAGGTCTATTTCTGGTTCAGCCCAGGAATAATTAGAACCGAAAATGTGAAACAAATTGAGATAATCCCCAGGATTCATGACGCTCGGTGCAAGGACAGTTTTAGCCTTGTGCCGATTGTCCTCCTTACAGATGGTGCAGCAGCACCATATAAATATTTATGAGGGTGCACTGTCAGACCCTCAACATGCACAGGAAATGTGTGCGAGTGCAGAGGGCATGTTTAAGTGCTCTATGGAGGCTTAAACATGCCCCCATAGTTGCACAACCTACAATGCTTACTATTAGAGCCCGCCTCTAATAGTAAGCAATTAATTCAGTGTCCATGGATACTGAAATGCATGCTAAGCATACAAGAGTGTCCACGAACACTGAAATAAAATCAAAGCAGTAAACACACAAGCACGTAGTGGAATGTGAGCCCCTGTCCCTAGAACTATCATAATTAAATTCCCTGTATCCCTATTTTACATTTGTATTGCTTCATTATTGAAAGTATAAGTGAAGAGCAGCATGTTTGTGCATCACTGCCCTCTGCTTAGCGTAGCTTACACATCAAAATCATCCAAATAGAAAAAACATGCAGAATCAGCATTAACATCAACAGTGTAGTGGTTAGAGCATCTGTCTTACACGGTTCAAGTCCCACTATAGCACATATTTTCCATGTGGAATGTGTATATGAACATATATATATATATATATATATGTCTTTTTGCTGTATAACCTACATAATAACATGTAAATGTGAAATGGAGTGCTGCATGAAATGTTTAACTAATGTCATTTAATCAAAGTGGTGGTCTCATAATGAATAAGGCACTAGTAAGCAGGTGTAAGCACAAATAAGCAGTAGTAAACATATATAAGTACCAGTAAGCAAGTCTAAGTGCATTTGCGGGGGTGTAAGCAGTGCCCACACACATTAAGCTCAGTAGAAGCTAACTGAATGTAAGAAACTGTAATCGAAAGATAGCACAGCCTACTGTTGCACAAACACACACACACACGCTCACAACTGCTTAAAAGTGCTTTAATCACTCTGTATCCAATGGCCCTTGTTCTGCCCAGCAACAAAATAAATGGCCTTTGCAAAGGTTAAACCCAGGACCCTGCAGCCAATGTGATTCACCACTAAGCCATGGCAGATATACATAAATCTGATGTTATCACAAACATATCATCCAGCACAGTCATGCAACAGCATAGGAAATGTATATAATTATGTAGATGTATGTGCATGTGTATGTACAGATATATAGTGCATATATATATATATATATATATATATATATATTTATTTTTTTTTATTTTACATTTGTATATGTATATATATATATATATATATATATATATGAGAAGAATGAATGTCGTGACAATAAAGCATATAAAAAGAATGAGAAGGAAATCAACAGAAACTCCAGTATTATTTAGTGCTGTCAGCTTATGTCATATCAAGCTGGGCAGGGGTGAGCAAATCACTGCTACTCAAACCACAGGCAGGATACTACCAGTGGGAGTAACATTGTCGATCTGCTAAGTCTACTTTACAAACAATCACAGGGTAGTCGCTGGTGGGACTACGCAAAAATTGCTAGGCGGAGCGGACTTCCGACAATTACACAAGCAAGGGCAGGTATGTTCAAGGACCAAATGGTGGGAGAGCCTGATGATACATGGGTTGGGAAACATACGTGTAGGGTCCCTAATGCTTGGGAGAGGGCAATGTGTGGAGGTGTGTTATGGCTGTGATAACAACCGGAGAATGGATGATTTGCATGTATGTCGAACTCGGGTGGGGTGGAGGAACCATGGTTATGAAATTATGGATCCAGTCATGTCAGGGTTGGATGGCCTGGTTCTAATTGGACCACCTCATGGAGGTCAGCGAGTTCGTTGTAAGTATATATGCATACACACATGCATACATCTATATGTAGAAGTACATTCCCTGTACCACATTCATTCCTTTTGCAGACATAAATAACATGAATGCTAAACTTGCTAAACATTTGTACTCATCCACAGTAGAATTAAGTTACGGTATAAATCAACTTGTTGATGGATATTTTCAAGTTTATGTATTTTGGATTGTTTTTTTTTTTTGTTGTTTTGTACTTTTTGTTTGTCTCGTATTTATGTAGATTATAGTGGAGCTTATCTCCCCGGGCCTCTACTGAAAATGGACTTGTATCCAGTTGGACTAGCCCGGTCAACAAATGTAAAATAAAATAAATAAAATAAATAAATAAATGAAAGTGCCCCTACAAACCTTGACAGTAGATAGAATAATAGGATGTGTATAAGAGAGAAGGGATGAATCGGCAAAAATGCAGAAGTGTGTACTTTGTCTGAAGTCGGTGCTGTTCTCAAAAAATAAAATGTGAGGACTTTCTCACTATGAAATAGTGGAATCATTCCTGTGATCTGCCTGCTACGGCAACGCCAATCACTAAACCGGTCCTATTTATAATATAATTTCGCCGAACTAGTACATCATTAGCTGTCATGTGTAACGTGTGCATTACCACATAGTCATAGTTATTAATTTATTGTAGTGTCTTGTTAACGGGAGTAACAATGTAATGAAGTATAGAGTCTAATCTTGAAATAAAGACATATGTGTCCCAGGTGGGACAACCCAAAAATTGTGAATAGTGTCCTAATGGTCACTCATTTCACCAATGTATGTGGACTAAAAAGTTGGGATGTCTGAGGATACGTGGAATGAGTCAACCCATGGGATGGGTCTACAGGAATAGGGAGTGGTCAATGTGTAGTGGTGTGGATACACCGTGTATCCAATTGGAAAATGGATGACTGCTGTGTCAGTGAAGTGTTGGAGTGGGTGTTTGGGGAACTAGGATCCATGGGTATATGGGTATATATGCAAACGCAGCAGCATATCAATAGTGTAGTGGTTAGAGCATCCGCCTAATGAACAGGCATTCATTGTTTGAATCCCACTGCAGCACATACCATTTTCCATTGGTAATCTGTATATAAACATATTTTGACATACGTCTGCTGTATAACCTGCATAATAACAATTAAAAGTGAACTAGAGTGAAGTGTCAGTGTCATAATTAATAAGGCACTAGTAAGCAGGTTTAAGCATAAATAAGCAGTAGTAAGCCTATATAAGCACCAGCAAGTGTGCTTACATGCGTTTGTGTAGGGTTAAGCATTGCCTACACAGATTAAGCAAAGTAGAAGCTAACTGAGTGTAAGAAACTATAACCAGAGTTTAGCATTGTTTAGCTCCACTCAAACCTGCTCACAACTGCTTTAAAGCGCCTTAATCACTCTGTACCCAACAGCTCGTGTTCTGCCCAGAAACAAAACAAGCAGCCTCTGCAAGGCTAGAACTCAGGACCCTATATATCACAGTTACAGTAGTTAACTACTATGCCATGACAGCAATACATGTAAAGGAGGTATCAGCAAACTAATCCTCACCACAGGGAACTCAAATCAAACATGTGAACGGAATCTATGTAAAGTGTAATTTTCTGTAACCCGCCACCGACCATAAATATGTGAATGGGAGTACTGCAGTAAACATAGAGTTGAGGTGTTACTGTAATAAGGTTTTGAAGTCCCCAGGACCCCATACAGTGTATGTACACATGAATCACGGATACCAGACACATATATAACCAGTAATAAATAAGACATCATTGAAAAAAGGCAAATATAGTGCTGGATAACCAATAAGCAATGCTAACCGCAGCACAGCCGAACTAAGTAATTGTAAGCAATGTGTAGGGAAGCCAGTACAATATACCCACAGGTACACCCCTTTAAACAGTGCCAACCTGATGTAAGCAGGTATGCCCATAGCTTTGCCTTTTCGAAACTGACCAATTACAGAAAAGTGCGGGAATCTGGCCCTACTAAAACCGAAGAGGCGGGAATATGGCTCATAACTGGTTGTAGTATCCCCCTGCAGGCAGAATGGCTGGAGTGGGAAAAGGCACTCACTTTAGAGAGCAGCGCTGGGGAATCCAGGAGTCCAAATTCATGGTATGGCTCCTGATAAAGCACCATGACAGGGCCAGTACCAGGGCTCACAGTACAAAACGGAGGCCTGGGACAGTCTCGCCTGTGAACTCACTAGTGACACAGGTATCCCCCGGACTGGTGAGCAGGTCAGGCGCCACCATGCAGACCTGAAGCGGCAGAGGAGGGATGTCCTGGAACAGTGGAGCCAGGAAGCAAGGCAGATGCAAAATGCCCCAAAACTGCGAAAGTACTCCTTACACTACATAGTTAATAATTGCCTAGTTTGTGTATACTATGGATAGGTATGGCTAAATATCACTGTACTTCTCTGACAGCTGCAAATGAGCATGCTGCGATCCAGCAAGCCTGTGATACTAGGCTGCAAAGGATGCGTTGCAAGGCAGGTTAGTAAATAGCCTGCATGTACTGTCATAACAAAGAAATGTAAGAGCCTCAGAAAGTGTTGTACCAGTATACAGAATTGTGTAATATGCTGCAAATAAAGGTGCAACCCCTGCATTGCGTCTGTTTACTCTGCAGTCATATGTTATTGTGCTGTTGCAGTTATTAAATAGTACTGTTGTAGTAAGCAGTGTTACCCACACTGTGGTATGCAGATAAAATGTGTAGGAAGTGCTGTATAACAATGTTGGAGGCGCAAACAGGTCAGTCATATTAGACAAAATACATTGCAAAGCCTTACAACAATTGTCTGATGGCATAGTGTACAGTGATCTTAACTGTAATGCTTTTGTCACACACAACAGGGCTTTGGATCCCAGGAGCGCTAGTAAGTTGTATGCATAATCATTCCACACAACTGCACACAGTTTGTTAGAATGTTCAGAGAGAAAGCTGTATGCATATTTACCCTTAACAACTGTACAGATTTTACTAGAATGCTCAAATAGAGAGTGATATGCATATTCATACCCATCAACTGTTCCAATCTGCCCAGTATGTCTTGATAAATGGCTCACATTACCTGCCTTTTGCCCTGTTCCCCTGACAAATTAGTGTGATGATCCAAGAAATGTAGGCAGCTGTTAATGACATATAACTGATAGTCAGACTTGAACATAGTCAGCGAATGTACATGCAAACATACCTGTCATCCTAGTATCTCACCCAAAGAGTAAGAGAGCAGTCTCAAAACATGTTGCATTAACACCTGCATCTTGTCAAGCCTGTATGTTAAACACAGGTCCCGTACATACTAATCTAGAAACATACCATTGTACAATATAAGGCCATTGGGTAGTGTAATAATACATGTAAGGGACAGACCGCTGCAGTGACTATGAATGCTGTGAAAGCTACAATGATATATTAGTTGTTAATTGAACTCTGTCTCTTTCACCCCTACCATATGTGCAAAAATAACCGATTTACACAACTCATTTGGTATGTCGACACTCCTAACCTTTGTTGGGACATATGTCCTATTGGTTTATAAATATTCACATCTGTTTCTATGCATGTGTCATGTTAAAATACTCCCATATTGGTGGCCTGTTGCCGTCAATGAAACCTGCATGTTGTTGTAATCGCTACTGTTTACCCATATATGCATGTGTTCTGCCTGCTCTGCAACTATTTTATATCTGGTGCCCTACGTAATGGGAATATCTATGCATGCTATTATAACTAATTGTGAATGCTGTTGACTATTACTAACCCATATCTGTCTGATACTTGCTACAACATAGCTCATATGAGAAGGTCGGTCCCAGTGGACCCACTTCTCCCACCTCAGCTGGCCATGGCACCAGGCACCAGGCACCAGCACATCTGGGGCCCAGCCTGGGACCTCTTCGTCCTTCGGCCCTGCACCACCTTCGGGTGGAACTGCCGCAGGGGATGGGGCTCAGCCTCCCCTGGGAGCAAGAGTGTACAGGAACCTGTCACCCATGGTACAGTCCGGGCCATGGTACGTAGGGAGCTCGACAGGGAGATTCGAGACTGCCTACGCCAGCTTGAGGGCTAAATGGCACAACTAGAGGGTGAGCCTCCCCCTCCTACACAGCCCCCAGCACAGCCACCTTCTGGGCTGTGAAGGTGCAGTGGTGACTACTCATGGGTGGGGATTTCAGTCCCACTGTATCCATTTGTGGGCTCATGGGCTTGCGACTTCCAAACACCCCTCCCCGTCCAAGGTGTCCCACACCCACATGTGTCATATACCGCCCCTGTACACATCTTGTTTGTCTTGTCTGTTTTCCTACCCAACCTATCCTCCCTGATCATACCTACTCTCCTTCCCCAACATCCCACTTTCACCTAAAAATAAAAGAAATAAAGGGCAATCTGTTCCAGCAAAAAAAAGCACACCCCATACATAGCTGTCCATTTTGCACATGTGTCCACTGGACACATGTAAACGTTTCTAACTGGCATCACAACATACTATTGTTGTCCTCACCCCTCTCTCAGGGTTGTGAGTGTCCAAATGTGCCACCAAATTTATTGCATGTGCACAGCTGTTGCTGTAGAAGAAATGGACAGCTATGGACCTTCCCAACACCCTTCCTGCACATCCCTAGCTACCTTGCCTACTGTCTTTCCCTTTGTGCCCCTTTTTCACCACTTTCCAATCACACCTTTTTCTTTTCTTTTAAAGAAATTAGCACGGGGGTAAGAGGGAGTAAGCACTTTTAAGCAGCAGTGAGTGGGTTTCAGCCTGTTTGCGTGGGGGTAAGCACTGCCTACACAGGCTAAGCAATCAATAAGGTAACTGAGTGTAAGGAACTGTAACCAAAAGTAACCACTGCTTACTGTTGCGCAAACCGACGCACACCCGCTCACAACTGCTTAAAAGTGCCTTAATCACTCCATATCCAATGGCCCTTGTTCTGCCCAGCCACAAAATAAATGACTTTTGCAAGGCTCAGAACCAGGACCCTGCATACCACAGCCAATGTGATTTACCACTAAGCCATGGCAGATATACAGACGTGTGATGTTATCACAAGCGTATCATCCATCACAGTCATTGAACAGTATAGGAAATGTATTCATTATGTAGATGCATGTGTGTGTGTTTATGTCCAGATATATATATACATACATACATATATATATAGATATATCAAGAACAAACCACGTGACAACAAAGCATTAAAAAAGAATGAAAAGAAAAACACCAGCAACTCCTGTATTATGTAGTGGTGTTGTCCTATGTAATATCAAGACTCCCTCAGACAGACATGTGTCATTAATACACACAAACATTTGTACATTTCCCAAATACATTACTTTGAGCATTTTATTTACATTAACAAAACAGTTCCTGTCCAATCATAATGTGAGAACAGTACTCTTGCAAGGTGCTGTGTGCAACATCATCATTAAAAAGTTAAATGGGGTAAAAATAGCAGGACTGGTAGTGTTGTATGTACACTGGGGTCATCTGCATCACATGTACTGGGAACCTTTAGGTGTCATGTGCATACCAGGATTGTGTGCCTGAGAGAGGGGTGAGGACAATAGTGGTATGTTGTGATGTAAATTAAAAAGGTTACATGTGTCCAGTGGACACGTGTGTGAAATGGACAGCTATGTCTGGGGCAAAGGTCATACTGGGAACAGATTGGCCTTTTGTTTCTGTTTTTGTAAGGTGAGAGTGGGATGTTGGGGAAGGATAGTAGGTATGCTTGTTTTGGATAGGTTGGGTAGGATGACAGACAAGACTGCACACAGGGGTGGTATATGACACATGTGGGGTGGAAACACCTTGGATGGGGAGGGGTGTTTGGCAGTCACAAGCCCATGAGCCCCTAAATGGAAAAAGTGGGATGGAGGTCCCCACCCATGGGCAGCCACCACTGCACCTGCACAGCCCCAAAGATGGCTGTGTTAGGGCCTGTCTAGGAGGGGCAGGCTCACCCTCTAATTGTGCCACTCTACCCTTGAGCTGGTGTAGCTGGCCTTGAAACCCCTTATTGAGCTCCCTACGCACCATGGCCTGGACCATACAATGGCTGAGAAGTTCCTGTCTGGACCTGCTCCCAGGAGTGGCAAGCCCCATCCCCAGTGGTGGTTCCACCCAAAGGTGGTGCAGAGCCAACAGAGGTGGAGGTCCAAGGCTGGGCCCCAGACGTGCTGGTGCCTGGTGCCATGGCCAGCTGAAGTGGGACAGGTGGTTCCGCCGAGACCTGCAATCCCATACAGCCTATGGTGTTGCAGTTCTAACACGGATAAGGCTTGGTAATACTCAACAGCATTCAGTATTACTTATAACAGCATGCATAGATATTACCATTAACCCAAGACAACGGATGTCATACATTTGCAGCGGGAGCACAACACATGCATATATACTGCATGACATCTGTCCAAATCGTAGATGACTTGTGACTGCAGCTATAAACAGTGGCCCATTATTGGCATGTCACTGTGATAAACTCAGACAGTGACTGTCATACCAATGTTTCATGTGACATATGTCCAATCAGGGATGCAATGTCAGTAACTCTCATCACTGTCACCATGTACTGACTGCAATCCTCACACTATGCTTCTGCAGTTCACAGATGTGTGTTCTGTAAGTAACACAAGAAACAAATGGTTCCACACACTGACCAGTCCACAGATGACCCTACAGATGGGGGTTTCCTCACAAACAGAGCACTGTGTTGTCAGTTATTAAAACATGCAGACTAGCCATTACCACACACAACCTGTTAAACTGGCAGTAGTCTGAATGAAGCATAGCTACACTTACATGCTGTAGTCAAGTCTGGCACATCACCCTCCTGTCTTTAGTCTATTTTCCACAGTGTATGTTGTTTGAGGAATATCCAGATTTCATCTGTGATGCTGTTTACCAAACACCAGATCCAGGTTCCACTCACAGAGACTGTCATAGGCAAACACCAACATGATATTCCTAGATATTGTACTGTGTTTCCATGCAACTGGCTATGGGAATGTCACCACAGCTGTTCCACATGCAATCAGCTAGAGGAGGACTGCAATAGGTGCAGAGGTCATCACCTGATCATGACCATCACTTACAAAACACAAGCTGCTGCTGAGTAGGTGTACATCTCCACATCCACCAGAGAGTGTGTGGGAGGGACAGACAGAGGCAAAGTACATCAGAGAAGGGCTGGGAGACTAAAACATAAGCAGCCTCTGTCACACACCTACCAGTACAGGGAATCAACCCCCTGACTGACTAGCCATTACTATTACAAGTGCATGTGGTTACTCCATGTGCCACATAGTTGGCATGGTGTGCAGCAAGAACATATATGTGTGCTGGTGAGCGACATCTGCAACAGAGATATAGTAAACATACATTAGGTGTAACACACATGGCTGTCCACATGAACAGATGTCATTGTCAACACAGCCACACTCTCTAAGGAATTCAGACACATTGTCACACTATGGCAGGCTCACAAATATACTTCCTAACTACTTAGTTTGCCACACTACAGTAATGCACAGGTATTACACGCACCACAGGGGTTATCCTGAGGTTCTATGGGCTAGGGCATGTGAACGTGCCTGACATCAGTCAGTATGCCAATGGGGGTTATACTGGGTGTGACTGTGGTTGGGAACATCATACCCCACACGCAGACACAAGGTGCCAGTACTGGCAAGCATGTGTGCATTGCTTCATAGGTGTGTAGTGGTTGGCTGAGCAAGATGGCTGTACAAAGCTGGGTGAGGGGTAATCCTTGGTATCAGGCCACCTGACAATGGTCTGTAGTGTGGTTCAGAGGTGTAGTGTCTGCAATGTCCCACACAGATGGGTATTGTATTAACCGTCTTGTCATCCTGGTTACTATTGTGTGTGGCCATTGCTTTGCAATGCATGCCATGTCTGTGTTTGATAGTGCTTGACATGGACATTGCCTGGGATGTGCACATCCCACATTAATGTACAGTGGCATGTTTAAGTGTACCTGTTGTGCCTGACACATGCTATGTACACAGACTGTTATCATCAGATGTGCCAGTCCTGGCCTGGTGTGGCAGGACCTGCTAATATACAGCAGGTTGACCCTGCACCTGCATTGATAGCATGATACAGGTATTCCCTGGTGTCAGTGGTATCTGTCCATACAGGGCATACGTATAAGGTATTGTATGTCCTTTGTGGATCACATTTGATGGCACCACATATGTTGCAGGCATCCAGTGGGGAACATAGTGAAGGCGCATTGTCTGCAATTATGTGCCTATTGTACTGGTGGACAGGGTGCCATGCTCTCTGCAGCCCACTGCAATCACACAATGCTTACTATCTGTCAACAATGTGCAGGGTACTAGCAATACAGTGGTACTTTTCTAGGCAAGTGTGTTTGTGTATGACACATGGGTTCAGACCATATTCTGTGCAATAGTAGGGTTGCTGACTTTGTTCACCAGGCCTTTTGCCAGATGTAGGGGTATGACTTGCCAACCCAGTCTCTTGGCTGATTGAAATCTGCAATCCTCATGAGGTGGACATTGTGACATATAATATGGCCACCATATAGGAAAATTACAAAACCCGCTTCTCAACATGTCCAGTGGTTAGACACTCACAGCCACCTCCACACAGGATATGACTGACACACACGCACACACACACACACGCACACACACACACACACACACACACACACACACACACACACACACACACACACACACACACACACCTTACATGGAATAGAACGTCTACCTAACTAGCTTATAACACTACAGCATTATGCAGTTATAGCACGCACTATGGAAATTACTGGGCTACTTGATCCCCAAAGGTGTATTTCACAAGGAATGACATCAGCAGGTTTACCAAAGTAGGGCATTTCAAAATTCCTGCAACTGAGTAGCCTAAAATGCATTGCTCACAAAACAGACAGTGAGATATACACACAGAGCATCCACACCTGACATGTGTGGGTATAAAACCCATGACCAAGATCTGCATCACACTACTGCATAGAGATGTTATAGGACACACCACAGGAATTACTAGGGAACTTATTCCCCAAAGGTGTATTTGACAAGGAATGACATCAGTAGGATTACCAAAGTAGGGCATTGTAAATGTCCTGCGAGTGAGTAGGCTATAATGCATTGCTCCCTACACAGACATTGAAACACACACAAAACATACATAACTGCCATGGTAGTGGATTGAACCCTACCACAGTTCTAAATCACACTCCAGCAGTACACAGTTACCCGACACGCTACAGAGATTACTGGGTTACAGCATTCCCAGAGGTGTATGTCTAGGTGGGTGACATCAGCAGCCTTGCCAAAGTTGAGTATATGAATTGTAAGGAGTGTGAGTACTCTAAAAAGCATTGTTCCCTTCTCAGGCAGGCAGACACACACACTTGGCAAGTCTGGGATTAGAACACCTACCAAACTAGTGCATCACACTACAGCATTACACAGTTACAGGACATGCTATAGAGATTACTGGGTTACAGCAGTTCCCGAGGTGTATTTCTAGGTGGGTGACATCAGCAGGATTTCCAAAGTAGGGCCAATGAATCATAGCGAGTGTGACTAGCCAAGCATGCAACACTCTCTACACAGGTATAGGAACAGACACCAAAGAATCCACAACTCCCATGTGCGAGACTAGAACCCATACCGGCATTCTATACCACACTACAGCATTACACTGCTATAGCATGTACCACAGAGAATGCTGGAGTACTCTTTTCCCCAAAGGTGTAACCCCCAGTGATTGACATCAGCAGGGTTGCCAATGTAGGGTATTTGAATTATATTAAGTGTGACTAACCTAATTTTCACAATTAGTCTGTATGCATTAATCACTGTCCTGGCCAGACAAAAATACCCCACCTTTACAGGTCATGCACCCAGTACACTGTACATTATAGTCACAGTAACTAACCACTAAGCCATCACAACAGTACATGAGACTGAGGTTTCACCACAGTAATCCCAGTATGGGCTAATCAAAGTAAACATGTGAAAGGAATGTATATACAGTTGTCCATAAAAGACCTCCCCAAAGCCAGCTTCATGCTACACACGGCAGAAGTGACAATGTTTGTGACACCCATGGAGACAGGAGCTGACAGTTCTACAGATGAATCCTGTACTAAGGTATTGTATGAGCACATCCACTTGTGCATGATTCCTGATATCCCACATGGAACCACAATGCTCACCTCCCAAATAAGCAATCCAGTCTGGTGGTCTCCTGCCATTAACAGAGTATACAGCAGAAGGTAGACACTGTTGAAGCAAAAAGGATACTCCAAGGATGCAAACAACTCCCTTACCAGCCACAGTAAGATGATCAGATCCCCCAGGGAATCCTCCAAAGCTGGTTATGTAACTAAAATCACCACAGATTCCACAGACAACCACACACCATTCTATAGTTATGTCCTGAATCTAACAGGCAATACTGAGACGTGCTCTGAGCTATGAGAGAATGGCAGGACATAGATTGCTCCCACGGGTTGCGCCAATATCCTGGTGGATTGGTTTAGTGCCATAGTCACCCCCTTTTACCCCCAAAAGGGCCAATGGCAATATAAACAGAGTTCCATTGGTCAGTAATCATGGCCACACAGGCAGAAACCGCACTATCCACAGCTAAGAATACGTCATCCATGGGACCAGACTGTCACGTGTAATCATAACCTCACATCAGGCCTGGTGCCCACTGAGTGGTGCACAGCTGCAGTTATCCCACTCCACAAGGGGAGCTCCACCTTGGATCCCTGGAACTACTGTCACATCAGTGTGACGAGCCTGATCTGCTTGGCCATGGAATGTATTATCACGGAAGTTTGGAACACAGATATTGGCAACCCTCAAACACTGCACCCCACACAGATTGGGCTCATGGAGGGCCAGTCTTGCCTCTTGAAATGGATTGTCTGCTTTGACTCAGTCTGAATAGCTGTTGATGAGGGTAAGGCAGTCCACAATGCCTATGTGGACCTTGCCAAGCCCTTCAATACCATACACCAGTCTGGAAACATAGATTAACACACTAATCCGGCCATACATCCCTATGCTACTCGATGGTTTGCCACATGGCTTACTGACAGAACCCAAATTGTAGGTGTAACTGTCTCCAAATCCATCCCCAGACAAGAGACAGGTGGAGTACTTCAGGGTTCAGTCCTGGGACCACTGTTGTTTGAATTCTACATCTCTGTAGTACAGGCCAACAGTACAGAACTCTGGATAACAAAGGTAACAACTGACTGCAGAATGGGAGTCATTATGAGCCTGGCTGTACTGCATGATATGTTACTGATACCAGCCTGAAATCATACAGGTGGGATGGGGTACTGTTAACATCTTGTGGTCTTGTTGTGTAAGGTCCTGGTTATTGGATCTGCAACAGTTGTTAGTGCATTGCAGGTCAGACATGTTTTGCTGTGGGGGTAATACCTATTCATGCATGATTTATGTTGTTTCTGCCTGTCAACCCCATTTATGGTATATGTGGACATGTATGTTTCTGCTATGTTCTCACCGTATCTACAGATATATGTCCGTATATACCTATATAGATATAAATATCTGCTTACACATGTGGATATATATACCCATATATATCTATATCTATCTATATATATCTCCCTCTCTCTCTCCCTCTCCCTCTCTCTCTCTCTCTCTCTCTCTCTATATATATATATATATATATATATATATATATATATATATATTTGTATCTGTGTAGACATTAATATATTTTCACACACATATACATCTGCATGTTAGAATACATACTCTGTACTGTTGAATGACTGGGCCAGATGATGTGTTTGTGAATACAGCAAGGTTATGCATATTAGAGGTGGCTTAGAGGTAAATCACTTTGGCTATGTTGTGCATGGTCCTGGGTTCAGGCTTAGCAGAGGTTGTTTACCTTGTTGCTAGGCAGAATAAGGGCTGATGGATTCAGAATGATTAAGGCACTGTAAAGCAGTTGTAAGCATGTTGGCAGGCATGGTATGTCTGTTGTGAGTTGCATGTGAAGGCACCATAGGTGGTGCAGGTGCCCATTGGGGAACATGGTGGAGGTGCACTGTGTGCATATACGTGCATACTGGACAGATGGCCAGGGTGACATGCCCTCTCTAGCCCATTACTATCAGTGGCCAATATGCAGCGTACTGTCTAGGCATGTGTGTGCATATGGCACATGGGTTGAGTGTGTGCTCTGGGTAATAGTGGGGTTGCTAACTGTGATTGGCTGGCCTTGATATCACATGTATGGGTATGGCTTTGCCTCACAGCTAATGTACATCTGTTATCCCTGTATGGTTGACATTGTGATATAGAGTACGGCCAACATAAAATATATGCAAAACCCCCTCCACATTGCCCACAGGTGTCACACACTTACAATCACCACTACAGAGGATACAAGTCACACACACACACTCACTTGTCATATCTGGTATTTGAACCCCTATCTAACTAGTTTATTACACTACAGCCATACGTAGTTATAGTACACACCACAGACATTACTGAAGTATGTCTTCCCCAAAGGTGTATATCACAATGAATGAATGAATGACATCAGCAGGATTACCAATGAAGGGCATTTCAAGTGTACTGAGGGTTTTACATGTCTTTTAACTGTGTGTACACTGCTTACTGTCGCAAAAACACATGTACACCTACTTAAGTGCCTTATTCAGTCCTAAATTATATGATTAACAACCCTTGCAGGTTTTGAACGCTGGACCATGCACACCATAATCCCTGGACTTACCACTAAGCCATCTGAGTTGTACACATGTCTCATTGTTTTTAGAATACACCTTTTACTACAGGTATTCTACAGTGCTGAAAACAAATGGGACAGTCACTTTGTGTACATATGTACAGTGCCCTTGAATGTACTGTACTCTGTGAAACAACATAGACAAGTCTACATATGTACAACTGTTATAAATAAATACTAAATACATATATGCACTTATGGGATGTGTACACACACACACACTATAGACTGGATTCAGGAAGGCTTACACAGAGTTCAAGAGTAGTGTAAGCCTCCGTGTAAGCCTCTCGATCCAGGAACAGCCCAAAACCTCCGTGTAAGAGACAGCTAACACGTCTCTTACACGGACTGTGCGTGGAAATGCTCAATACCTCATTTGCAGCTGAAGGATATGCAAATGAGGTATTTGAACGATCCAAGAAGCCTAAACCAGTCCGTGTCTGAGTACATTTCTGCAAAATTGACAACGGAGCTATGTCAGCTCCAAATAAAGGGTGCATATGTTTCATTTAGCATGCCAATGGCCAAATATGGCATTAAAAAGTGTTGCAAAACTATAAAAAATAACTTTTTTTTTTTTCGTGGGATTTACATGTGTAACTGCAGCGCACACCCGCGCAAACGGGGTGCGCTGCTTAAAACTGAAAACCGAAGCTTTTAAGCCCACAATTGTGGGTTTAATGTATTACATGGAATGACAATGCAGGGACTAGCAGACCAAAAACAATATGGCCTCCGTGTAGTGGTTGTCAAGGGGGGGAAGCTCCGTGTAAGACATGTAACTAAGCATTACTAGGCAATCCTATGTAAATGAGGGTTACAATACTGAATCACACTGCCACATAGGTAATGAGCACTTTCTGAGTAGTGTAAGAGTTATAGAAGGGGGAGGAATAGAGTAAGAGGTAGGTGACATCACGGGGGGGGAATGATAGAAATAAGTGTATCACATTGGAGGGCAGTGTAACGTGACAGATGACAGACAGACATCAAGGAGAGGGGTGTGTCCCAACAGAACACTAGGAAAGTCAAGAAATAGAGGGTGCACACTATCCCTACACTCAAACTTTCTTGATATACGTGCATGCACGCGTGTGCGCGCATGTAAGGCAGGCTCAACATGTGGGAGCGTGTTGCAAACCATTTACAACGGTTTGCGCGGGCGTGCGCGTGTTTAAGGCTGTGTGCGTGCATTTTAAAATGAATCAGCTAAGTTCACCCTGTCTAAGGATGTGTGCGCGCGTTTAACACTGTGTAAGGATGTGTGCGTGCGTGTAAGTAACTGTGAGCGTGCTTAAGCTGGTGTGCACATTGCTCCCCCTCAGGAAACAGAGAGGAAAACGGTAACAACCAGAATACAGGGAAGCTACTAGAGGAGACTGCTGAAGTTAATTGGTGCGAACAATTGGAAGCAGGCAATTACACAGGCAGACTAGAAGCCCAACCCAGCACTTAAAACACTGCAAACAGCAGTGCAGGGTGTTTCTCACAAGAGATACTGCAAGAAAGGAGTAAGCTATCAGAATTGAAAACTGAAAAAGCTGAACTCAGAGCAGAAATGCTAGGGGCTGCCATAGCTGTTATAATCAGGCATAGGCGAATTGCTGAGGGTGGTGACAATGCAGATGCTGACAGACAACCCAGAGTGAGGAGAAGGAGAAGAGTATACAGGCCCAGGGTCACCTACCATGGGTTACATGAGCTGGAGATAGTAGAGCGCTACAGAGTGGACAGAGACCTTCTGCAGCAAATTGTTGAGCTGTGCAGGCCACGTCTCACACACAGAACCAACAGAGGTGAACCCATCCCAGTGGAAACCAAGGTATGTGTTGGCCTAAGAATACTAGCAACAGGTACCTTCCAGAGACCAACTGGTGATATGATGGGGATATCACAGGCATCAGCCTCCAGGGTACTGCACCAGTTCCTGGATGCCATGTCAGCACATGTCGGTGATCATGTATATTTCCCCAATGCCCGTGAGGTATTGGCCACCAATATGCGTCTCTTCCAGCAAATAGCGGGATACCCTGAGGTACTGGGTGCAATAGACTGCACGCACATACACATCAAAGCACCAGCCGGTGAGCGGGATAGAGCCTACATTAACCGCAAGGGATTCCCCTCCATCAACTGCCAGGTCGTGTGTGATGCTCAGGGCATAATAATGAATGTGTGTGCTGGCTGCCCTGGGAGCTACCACGATTCCCACATCTGGCATCTGACGCAGCTGTACCAATCATTTGCCAGTGGGGACTTCCCACACGGACACCTAGTGGGGGATGCAGGTTATGCACTTGAGCCGTGGCTGATGACACCCATCAGAAATGCACACACACCTGAACAGGAACGCCATAATGAGGCACACGCACAAACACGTAATGTCATAGAGCGTGTGTTTGGGCTGCTCAAGTCACGGTTCCAGTGTCTGGACACATCTGGTGGAGCCTTGCAGTACACACCAACTACATGTACCCAAATGATCATGATATGTGCTATGCTACATAATATGATCCTGCAGAAACAGTTGCAGCAGGACCAGCATAGGGCTGGGCCAAACATACCCCCACCATTGCCAAGGCCACCACAGGCAGAGGGTGACTCGGAGGAGGAACAACCTGACCTTGCCCCAGTAGGCAGAAGGAGGTGTGCCCAGTATGCCCTGGCCTTGGCAAAGAGGCAACGCATAGCACATACACTTGGTCAGTAGGAACACTGGGACTGATACCCGCTCTGACTCACTCATATAGTAACAGGGATGCCTAACATGACACAACCTGCTTCCAAACATTTACAGGGAGTGTAGTATGTGCATCCGACAGAGGCAGCCCTACAGCACCACCTGAGGCATGAATGCCATGTGTTAAGTAATGTAACACCATGTACCATATGCACACCTGGGGACCCTGACTAACATCCACCCTCACCAATCATAAACCACAAAAACACAAACCCACCTTCATAGGTACCGCAAGGGATAGGAACCTAGATGTAATGCTACCCAATGCCAGAAGTATAAACAGCAAGATGCGTGCAGTGTAAACGCACACAGTATAGAGAATGTAGATATCAGTGCTGCAATAGAAAACTGGGTCAAAGCCCACATCAGCACCCTAACACTACCAGGTCACACCTCATACAGTGATGTACATGTGCAAAAACATGGAACAAGCTACAAAACGAGGGTGACTAGCAATAAATGTCATGGATAACCACACCCCCATGTTGGTACCACAACAAGAAGCAACATGGATTAGCCATGGTCAAATACCAATGGCTAAAACTGCCTACTACTATATAGCTTGCTGCAGACCACTGTCCTAATAGCAGGAACTGCACCAGGCCTATGTTCATAGGTTCATGGGTTCATACTAGGCTATCTGCCCTAGGGCATTTATAAGCCTAGCCCAGAGTTTTGTGGCTTCCGCCACCCCTTCAGTTTGAAGGATAATATGCCCATTATTTTGCTGTGCCTCTGTCAAGCAGTGACATTGAGGTTATCCCTGGGGTATACCTGCGATCTCCCATCCATTGGTCAAGATTTCTCTTGAACAAAGCCAGCGAGGTGCTCAGCCTCACATGTACCAGGATGTTGTTCCACAGCATAGGGAGTCTCTGGGTGATGAATCTGTCCCTCCAGCACGTCCTATTAATAGCCGTGTTGAGGTTTAAGTCTCTTGCCCTTGTAGTTCTGATGGATTTAGAGGTTCTGAGGTGAAGCATGTTCATTAATTCCGGGTTGGACATGACCTTGTATGTCAGGCACAGGTCACCTCTGAGCAGACGCTAACGACTGAATACAGCTGGAGTTCCTTCAGTCGGGCAGCATAAGACATATTTTTGAGACCCTTTATCCTTCTGGTGAGGAATTTTTGGGGCCTTTCCAATTGCTGCAGGTGTCGGGTCAGATACATTCCGAATGGGGCATTGTACTCAATCATTGGTCTGATGAGTGATGAGTACAGGGGAACAATGACCTCCCTTGATATAGATGTGAATCCCTGCATGATCAGGTGGGCAATGTAGAAGGTCTTCCTAACTACTTTGGCAACGTGAGTGTCAAACGAAAGGTTACTGTCAACCTGGGTGCCCAGATCCCTGATAACCTCTTCTGTGCTTAGAGGATTGCCACCTATATGGGAACTAGGGGTAACCTTGTTTTTCCCGAAGGGTATGACTATGCATTGTTTAGCGTTTAACTCTAGGCCATGGCTCTGGCAGCAGTTATCCATTTCTATGAGACCTTCTGAAGGATGTCTGTGTCAGATGGGTTTTCAACTATGGTTCCCAGTTTGCAGTCATCTGCAAACTTTGTCAGCCATAATCCTCCTGTGTTTGCTTGTACTTCTGAAAAGTAGATGCCGAACAAAAGTGGGCCCAGGACTGAGCCCTGTGGGACACCACTTGTGACAGGCTTGGAGTGTGACATGGCGCCAGTAACTCTGACCCTGTGGGTTCTGTCACTTAGCCAGTTTGCAACCCATCTTGTGACATATGGGTTTACATTTAAGCTGGTGAGTTTTTCAATGTTACCCGAGTGGGGTATTGCATCGAAAGTCTTTGCCAGGTCAAGGTAGGCTGTGTGGACTGCCTTGCCCTCGTCAATGGCCTTGGTGACTGTTACGAAAAAGTCAACCAAGTTTAAAAGGCATGATCTGCCCTTGACAAAGCCAAACTGGGTTGGATCCAAAGTCTGCAAGTCCCCTATGTCTTCATTTATGAGTTCCATTATGATCCTCTCCATAGCTTTGCAGACCAGGCTTGTCAAGCTGATGGGATGGTAGTTTCTGGGGTCGGTGGAGGCACCTCCTTTGTGAAGTGGGACCACCGTTGCCATATGCCACTCCTTGGGTATGTATCCTGAGGTGAGGCTAAGATTAAACAGCTGCCCTAACTGCGGGTTTAATTCCTCATTGAGTTCGTGGAGCACACAACCGGGGACACCATCTGGTCCCATGGATGCTGTGTTTTTCACCTTGGATAGAGCAGTTCTCACCTGAGCATTTGAGATGTTTGGGGGGGCTACAATCCTCTGGTATAGATATCTCTCCTTTTGGGGGGGAGGGGGGGAGAAATCTGCACTGAACCTGTCAGCCAGTATGTTGGCAATGTCTGTAGGTTCAGTGATCTTTACATCATTTTGAACTGATTCTGAGCATATCTGGGAGTTTCCTCCCAGGTTTCTAACATAGCTAAAAAATGCCTTATGATTGTCTTTTGAGTCCTTAGTGAGTTTTCTCTCAAAATTTGCCTTGGATGATTTTATGGGAGATCTCAGTTTTTTACTTATAATGAGCAGGGGTGTCTTCCCTTCTACGGATTCTGCTCTATCTTGTAGTAGCTCCTTCCTTGTGTTGTAGAGCTTGTTTATGGCTGGGGTCCACCAGACTGGATGCTTGCCTTTGGTACAAAGAGTCTTTGTTTTGTTTGGGATTGCCTGATCCATGCAGTCCTGGAGGTGCTGGTAGAAGGCATTTGTAAGTGATTCAGCGGCTTGGGTAATGGTTTCCGCTGGCTTGGGGGCCTTGAAAGAGACCACACCAGTCTTTAGAAGTGTGAAGTTGGCTTTTGAGAAGTTCTTCACTGTGGTCTTTTTTATCTGGGGTGGGGGCGGGATGTGGACTTCCAGTGAGATTAGTTTATGATCTGATCTCACCAATTATGGGTATACTTCTGGTGTTGAACATTGTGACCCCATGTTCGTGATGATGAGATCTAGTATGTTGTCTCCTCTTGTGGGGATGGTGACTAGTTGTTTCATGGCATTTGAGTTTATGAACTCTAGGAACCTTTGGGCTAGAGTGTTGGGGCTTCAGTAGTGATCCCAGTCTATATTTGGATAGTTGAAATCACCCAGTATGATGGTGTTTGGAGATACATTTATCCCCTCCAGGGTTTTCAGGAAAGCTGTGTGAGGTTCCTGAGTTTGAGAGGGGGGCCTGTAACATGCTACAAACTGCAGAGCAGTCTTGCCTACAGTTAATTGCACCTGGATGGTCTCCGATGCATTGTGCGTTGCCACCAACCTTGAGGTGAGGGTGTCCTTGATGAATATGGACACCCACCCTCCTTTCTTGATGTCTGGATTTTGGGGCCGGAACGCATGATATGAGGTAACACCTGATAGTGCCGGGGTGCTGTCAGGAGCCTTGAATCAGGTTTCAGTCACAGCACAGACATCGATGTTCTCCATACTGAGAAGGGCTTTGAGTGCGTGCATCTTGAGGTTGAGACTTTTGGCATTGAGCAGCATTACCCTTAGTTTTTTCCCTTTTTTGTGTTCTAGGGTGGTAGGTTTAGAATCTGAGCCTTGCCTAAAAAAGGCACAATGGGGGTGGCAAGAGCCTTAGCCAAAATCCAGAAGCCCAGGGGTGACAGGTGCAAGCCGTCCCTTGCGAATCAGCGTAGCTTGTCCAGCATGTCATCCCAGGCAGACAGACATTGGATCCCCTTTGAATGACACCATAGTTTAAGCCAATTATTACAGCTGATCATCTTGTCTCTGTATTGTGGCATCATTCTTGGTGAAGGTAGGATACTGCTCAAGGTCAGGGTCATACCTGCCTGGGCTACATAATCAGAGAGCTCCTCTATGTCTCTTTTCATGTAGTCCAGGGAGGTACGTCTCAGGTCGTTCACACCAGCATGGACAATGACTGAGTCATACTTGTACTTGCAGTTGAGTGACCTGAGTGCTTGCATTATGTGGTGGATTCCAGCACCCGATAGGCAGCTTACTGTGACCTTCTCCTTACTCAATCTGGTGAGCGGGATGTCAGTGTGTCTGACTATGGAGTCACCTATGACGAGTGTATCTGGCATTGTGTTTGGCCTTAAGGGCTGTGACTGTTTGGCATACTGACTCTGTGGTCTATGTGTTGCATGTGCTGTGCCCTGTGAAGGCAGTTGTTTGGGTGTCTGCTTTGGTGGCCTCTGCTGTTTTGGTAGATTTCTGATCAGAGCCTCCGAGTATGTCTTTGTGTGTTTATGTGTATGATTTGAAGGTGTGATAGTGCTATGTGAGACTGGGTTTGTGGTGTGTGTGGTTACCTTCTCCTCCTCTCTGGTCTTGCCAGTCCTATGTTGAGAGAGCTCAGCCTCCAATTTGGCTATATAGTTGCATCTCTTGCATGTATTTGTGTTTTGTGGGAGAAGGAGAGGGTTGTCTGTGTACATGAGGCAATTGTAACATTGCCTCAATATTCCCAGGTTCACCAGCTGAGCAGGAGAGGACACTAGCAACTGATCCCTTGACATGCTAGAAGGAATAGACAAAAAATGTTGGAATACAGGAAGATATCAAGCTCCCCACACCACATTATATTGCTTGACTGACAATACCTACACATACACCATAGTTTCATAGTTTCATAGTTTACTACTAGGCTATCTGCCCTAGTGCATTTATAAGCCTAGCCATAGTGATGTGGCTATTGCCACCCCTTATAGTGGTAATAAGTGTACAGAATAGATTCCGAATATTGTGCCTCTGACTTAGTAGTGACACATTATGACCCCCTTACGTAATCGAATAACTTTACTGTGCCTCTGTCTAGTAGTGACACAGGGAGGACCCCTGGGGTAAACCTACAATCTCACATCCAGTTGTCCAGATTTCTCTTGAAGAGAGTCAGTGAGGGACTCTGTCTAACATGAACTGGGATACTCTGCTAGAGTGTGAGAAGCCCCTGAGTTATGACTCTGTCCCTCCAGCATGTCCTATACATGTATGTGCTGAGGTTCAAATCTTTAGCTCTCATGGTTCTGGTGGATTTGGATTGCTTGCAGTGGAGCATGTCCACCAAATCCTGATTGGACATGGTCTTGTATGTCAGGCATAGGTCACCTGTAAGTATGCGGTATGCCACTGAATAAAGCTGGATTTCCTTTAGTCTGGAAGCATATGACATGTGTTGTAGACCCCTGATCTTCTTGGTAAGGTACTTTTTGGGTCTCTCCAGCTGTTGCAAGTGCTGGGTGAGGTACATACCAAATGGGGCTTTGTATGCAATCATGGGCCTGATAAGGGAGAAGTATAGTGGTACAATGACCTCCTTTGATCTGGATGGAAAACCCTTCATGATAAGGTGGGCAAGATAGAAAGTCTTCCTAACCACTTTGGCAACATGGGTGTCAAACGAGATGTCACTATCTACATGTGTCCCCATGTGTCTGATTTGTTTTCTGTGCTCAGTGGGTTGCTGTCTATGTATTGATTTGTGGGTACTTTGTTCCTCCCAAAGGGGATGACTACACATCAGTTGCATTCAGTTTCAGGCCATGATTCCGGCACCAGCTATCTGTCTTTGTGACGGCATTCTGTAGGATGTGTGTGCCGGCTGATGTATTCACTATGGTGCCTAGGTTGCAGTCATCTGCAAACTTTGTCAGCCATAACCCTCCTATGTTTGCTTTCACATCTGAAAAGTAAATGCCAAATAAGAGGGGTCCCAGGACAGATCCTTGTGGGACACCAGTTGTGACTGGCTTTGAATCTGACAAGGCACCTGCAATGTTGACTTTATGGGTTCTGTTTCTTAGCCATTTTGCAACCTATCCTGTGACATATGGTATTATATTTCAGCTGTTGAGCTTGTCTATGATGCCTGAGTGGGGTATTGTGTCAAAGGCCTTAGCCAAGTGCAGGTAGGCTGTGTGGACCGCATAGCCCTCATCAATGGCCCTACTGACAGTTTCAAACTAGTCAACTAGGTGCAAAAGGCAGGATCTGCCCTGTACAAAGCTGAATTGGGTGGGATCAAGGGTCTGTAGGTCACCAATGTCTCTGTTTAAGAGCTCCATAATGACTCTTCCCATAACTTTGCAGACAAGGCTGGTTAAGCTTGTGTGGTGGTAGTTGCCAGGGTCTGTGGAGGCATCTCCTTTGTGGAGTGGGACCACTGTTGCTGTATGTCAGTGTTCAGGTACATATCCTGTAGCAAGGCTAAGGTTAAATAGCATTTGTATATACGGGTTTAGCTCCTTCTGGAGTTCACATAGCATGCAACTGGGGATACCATCAGGTCCCATTGATGCTGTGTACTTGTCTTTGCTGAGTGCGGCTCTCACATGGACATCCGAGATGACAGTGAGGTTACATTCAGCTGTGATAACTATCTTCTTTTGGGGGTGAGGGAGGGGGAAAATTGCACTGAACCTGTCTGCCAGAATGTTGCCAATATCTGTCATGTCACTGAAATATATGTTGTTGTGTACCAACTCTGAGCATATCTGAGGGTTCCCACCCAGGTTTCTGACATAACTGAAGAAGGCAGTGTGGTTATCTTCATTGTCTTTGGTGATTTATGCCTCCAAGTTGACCTTGGATGTCTTTATGAGAGAATGTAGCTTTTTACTAGTGCTGATCACAGCTACCTTCCCTTTAGGAGATTTAGCTCTGTCTTGCATTAGTATCCTTTATTTGTTATACAGTTTGTTTATGGCTGGGGTCCACCAGACAGGCCACTTTCCCTTGGTGGAGAGGGTCTTGTTTTTATTTGTGATTGCATGGTCCATGCTTTCTCGGAGATGTCCGTAGAAAGTGTCTGTGAAGGAGTCACCATTGTGTGTTGTGGTTTCCACTGGCCCAGTGGGCTTAACGGATACCATCTCAGTCCGAAGAAGTGTGAAGTCAGCTTTTGAGATGTTTGTCACTATACTCTTTGTATTATACTAGCACTGACACAAGTGTAGACAATTTCCCAGAATCCATCAAACAAAATGGACATGCAAAATGTAACACTTCCACAAGAGGGGTAAGCATACTGGATGTGATAATCAGAAATATGTGTACTGGATGTCAAGATGAGAAGTGTATCCCTCACTGGTAAGACCAGACCATAGAGTAATCACACTGAAGTTACACATCCTGACCCCAGTCCCTGGCCAGATTACCACAGTGAAACACATGTATAAAGCATAGCTTGCACCCCTACAAACCAATGTGGAATCCATGAAAAGCCCTGTGCAGGTCCAGAATATGGGATACACTGCAGAACATGTTATACAGGCATACCATGAACACAGCCAAGAGTGCTTGGAGTCTGCAATCACAAACAACAAGACACAATGCCATACACCCAGGCATCTGGCATGCTGGACTCCAGCAATTACTAAACCATTGAAGAGAATGAGGAAGCTACCACATGATAGATCAAACATAAAAAGTGAAGTAATCAGTGATCACTAGTATGGCAATAAAATGTGTCCACACATACAATCCACTAAGGCCAGGCAAAACAAGTAGAATCTGTGAATCCAGTGGCAATGTGACACCTGTCCCAAGTACACACACAACAACTCACCCCAATAAATACAAATGTATGTGATAGACGCAACCAGGTAGCCAAACCAGAGCCTGGGCACCCCCAAATCAGTACTGTCAAAACTAGTTAGGAGGACAAGGTAACCACATACACCACAAACCCAGTCCCTCATAGACCTACAACGACTGTAAACCAAACACATAAACACAAAAACATTCCCAGAGGCCCTAATTACAAACACACAACACCAATACAAGCCTCCAAAGCAGACACCCAATAAAACAACCTCCAGACATAGCACATGTAACACACAGTACACAAAGCTGGTGTGCCAAACATTCACAGGACAGAAGGAGAAACAACATGCCTGATACAGTTGTAATAGATGACTCCATAGTGAGACATGCTGCTGTCCCAGGGATGGCTTGCACCTGTTACCCATGAGTGTCTGGATATTGCCTAAGGCTTTTGCAACCTACAGAGATCCTTTCATAGGCAAGGCCGAAAAGACCAACCCACCACCATAGAAAACAAAACTGGAAAGAAACAGAAGGGTAATGCTGATCAATGCCAGATGTGTAAACCTCAATATGCATGCTCCTGAGGCCCTCCCCAGTATGGAGAACATTGATGTCTGTCCAGTGATAGAAACCTGCTGCAAGCCTCATGACAGCACACCAGCACTACCAGGTAATACCACATATCATGTGTTATGGCCACAAAACCTGTAACAAAACATAAAAGGAGGGTGAGTATCCATATTCAGCACAGACACCCATACGTCCAGTTAACTGACAATGCTTATGTCATTGCAGTCCACCCATGTGCAACTAACTGTAGGCAAGACTGCTGTACAGTCTGTAGCATGCTACAGACCACACTCTCACACACAGGAACCCCACCCCACTGTCCTGAAGACAGTGAACAGTATGAATGTACCACCAAATACAAAACAAGGTACACACAAATTACCACATAGGTGGTAAACCATTATGTGTGGAAGGAGTAATCAGGGACCTAGTGACACAAGTGGACAGTCACCTGTTATGTGACAGTCACATCGCCAGTTTGTCTAGGAAGACTGTCTATATTGGACACTGTATCATGAAAGGATTCACATCTACGTCAACAAAGGTCATTGTGCCCCTATACTGTTCCCCTATCAGACCATATTGTAATACAATGCCTCATTTGGGATGTACATTACCTGGTACCTGCAGCAGTTAGAAAGACCTCAAAGGTACCTCAGCAAGAGTCAGAAAGCATCTCAAATATATCTCATATGCTGCCTGGCTGTAGACACCACAGCTGAATGCAGTCACATACTGCCTACACAGAGGCATTGTATGTTTGTTGTATAAGTCCATGTCCAACACAGAAGTAATGAACATGCTCCACCCCAGAAACCTCAAAGCCATCGGAGCTGTGTGAGTCAGAGATGTCAACCGTAACACATAATCAAATAGGATGTGCTGGAGGGACAGATACATAACCCTGAGTCTCTCCACACCCTGGAACAGAATACCACTACATGTTAGGCAGGGCCCCTCACTGACACTCTTCAACAGGAAGTTAGCAAAACAATGGATAATTGTAGATGTACACTGGGGGTCTTTACTGTGTCATGTCCAGACAGAAGCACAGCTAAGTAAATCATAAATGGCCATAATATTCACATAGCAAGGGGTGGCAAAAGCCACACACACTGTGGCTAGGCTTACAAATGCCCTAGGGTGGATAGCCTAGTATGAACCTATGAACCTATTATGATACAAATTGCACAGGACACTAAGGATAACCCCAAGGCTGCTGCAACTGATGGTAGGAAGCATGTTGTGAATTCCTGGATATGCTCTGGATCACACAAATATTACAAACAACATACCAAACACACACACGTATTGCCAACATACATCCTGACAGGTGCAGTGCAAACCCCCCCCCCCTCATAATGCCAAATATCTTTCCCAGCAGACTGCTGCCTCCCTGACATTATGTCATCCTTACCACAGGATATGTACCCAAAGAGCAGTGTACAACAACAGTGATTGTTCTCAAGAAAGGTGTCACCTGAATGGATACTAAAAACAACCACCACAGAATCCTGAGAAGCTTGGTCTGCACAGCTATGGAAAGGATCAGCATGTACCGCAGACATAACGATATTGGGGATCTATTGACACCCGACCCTACCCAGTGTGGGTTTATTAAGTGCAGACCCCGCCCCTAAACATGTGTGACTCAGTTGAAACAGTAATTGAGGTCACTGATGAGGGCAATGTGGTCCACACAGTGTAGCTGGACCTTGCAAAGCCTTCCATACAATACCCTACGTGTTCAATATAGATATGCTCACCAGCTTATATATACACCCCAATGTCACTAGAGGGGTTGCAAACCAGACCAATGACAGAACTGACATGGTCAGACATGCTGCAGCCATGTCAGACTACAAACTACATATAACAGGTATCCCACAAAGCTTGGTCCTGGGACCTTCCCCATCTGGTATATATGCCCCATAGGTACAGGCCAACATGTAAGGACTGTGCCTGAACATGTTTGCAGAGGACTACAAACCGCCTAACATATCTGACACTCCAGCTGACACAAGCATCCCACAAAAGGGCCACATAGAAACAGACAACCAGTGCCATAGCCATGTCAGCATGTTAAATGGAGAAAACTGTATAGTCAACCTCTGTGGATATACAGTAAGTGACCACCAATTACCACATAGGTGTTAACCCATTACATACTTAACATGTAATGACAGACCTGGGTACACAAGGTGATAGATATCCTGCATTGGACAAACATGTGGCTGTAGTGTTAACAGAAACAATCCATATACCAACCTAATCATGAAGGTTATGACATCTAGATAAGGGGAGGTCATTGTGGTTCTGCAGTTATCCTTCATCAGCGTTACAAATGACCACAACAGCCCCTGTGGTGTGTACCTCAGCAGACACCTCCATCAACTGTAAAGTCCACAACAGTACCTCACCAGGAGTATCAAAGAGCTTGAACACATGTAATGTGTCGCCTGATTAAACAGAGTGCAACTCCACACACTGCCATGCTGGCCACCCAGACGCAAGCTGTGCCTGATGTAGAAAGCCATGTCCAAGCTGGAATCAATGAACATGCTGCACCTTGTACAATCTGAATGGCAGTGAGCTATGCACATGAGGGACCTGAACCCCAGCACTGACAAACATAGGACAAGCTGTACTGCATTATCCATAACACAGAAGCCACCCCCACGCATGAGTAAACTACCAGTACAGGTTATCCATAGAGTCACTCGTTGATTCTCCTCAACAGGAATCTTAATGAGTGGATGGGAGATGGTAGGTTTACCCTGGGTATCAATGTTATGTCACAGGTAGACAGAGGCACAGTATACTAAACAAGACATATGTCATGGCAAACTACACTTACAATGTGTCGAAGGACAAACACACTCTGTGAATAGCATTAGAAATGGCCTAGGGCACATCGGTAGTGTTTGCCAATGTACACCTATGTTGTGGAATACACTACTGATGTTGGATGAGGCTGTTGTAAGTAGTTCATATCTGAACATAATGCAACATGGTCAGATAGGTTCATAGGTTCATAGGTTTATACTAGGCTATCTGCTCTAAGGCAGTTATAAGCCTAGCCCAGAGTTTTGTGGCGTACGCCACCCCTTATATGGAAACAATACTGTGCCCATTAGTTTGTTGTGCCTCTGTCCAGCAGTGACACAGAGACGATCCCTGGGGTAAACCTATGATCTCCCATCCACAGGTCAAGATTCCTCTTGAACAGAGCCAGCGAGGTGCTCTGCCTCACATGGACCGGGATTGTATTCCACAGCATAGGGAGTCTCTGAGTGATAAATCTATCCCTCCAACATGTCCTACTTATATCCCTGCTAAGGTTTAAGTCACTTGCCCTAGTGGTTCTGGTGGATTTGGCGAATTTGAGTTGGAGCATGTCCATTACTTCCTGGTTGGACATGGCCTTGCATGTCAGGCACATGTCACCTCTGAGCAGACGGTATGTGTCTGAATAGAGCTGGAGTGTCTTCAATCTGGCAGCATATGACAGATGTTGGAGTCCCTTTATCCTTTTGGTGGGGGACTTTTGGGGTCTCTCCAACTGCTGCAGATGTCGGGTGAGATACATCCAGAATGGGGCATTTTACTCGATCATTGGTCTGATAAGTGAAGAGTACAGGGGAACAATGACCTCACTAGATCTGGATGTGAATCCCTTCCTGATCAGGTGGGCAATGTAGAAGGTCTTTCTAGCTACTTTAGCAACATGAGTGTCAGAAGAAAGGCCACTGTCACCCTGGGTCCCCAGGTCCATGATAACCTCCTCTGTGCTTAGAGGATTGCCACCTATATGGTAGCTTGGGGTTACCTTGCTTTTCCCGAAGGGTATGACTATACATGTTTTGGCATCTAACCTCAGGCCATGGCTCTGGCACCAGCTATCAGTTTCTGTGAGTCCCTTCTGAAGGATATCTGTGTCTGATGCACTGTCCACTATGGCGCCCAGTTTGCAGTCATCTGCAAACTTTGTCAGCCAAAGTCCTCCCATGTTGGCCTGTACTTCTGAGAAGTAGATGACGAACAATAGGGGGCCAAGGACTGAGCCCTGTGGGACACCACTTGTGACCGGCTTGGAGTCTGACATAGTGCCAGCAACTGTAACCCTGTGTGTCCTGTCCTTAAGCCAGTTTGCAACCCATCTTGTGACATATGGCTTTACATTTAAGTTGGTAGGTTTTTCTACAATACCCGAGTGGGGTATTGTGTCGAAAGCCTTTGCAAGGTCAAGGTAGGCTGTATGGACTGCCTTTCTCTCATCAATGGCCTTAGTGGCTGTTTTGAAGAAGTCGATCAAGTTCAAAAGGCATGATCTGCCCTTGACCAAGCCAAACTGGGATGGGTCCAATGTCTGCATGTCCCCTATATCTTTGTTTATGAGCTCCATTATGATCCTCTCCATAGCTTTGCAGACTAGACTTGTTAAGCTTATGGGGCGGTAATTACCAGGGTCCGTAGAGGCACCGCCTTTGTGCAGATGTGCACAACTGGACCCTAACCAGGCTTTTGTGCACACTATGGAAATGTAAAGCAGTGATAGGACTAAAGCCCAGGATACTGTCCACCACAGTGAAAGTACTGAACCACTACACTATACAGTACTACAGTGTTAGGTCAGTATGAACGGATGTTGACAATTGTATGCAAAGTATCCCATGCAAAACCTGCAGGCACAGTATAATCCCTGTTGTGTTCACACAAAAAGCATTTGGACAGTAGCTACACAACATGGCACAGAACACACAACCATAAACTGGAGATATTTGTTGAAGGTCACACTCATCCACAAATGTGATGGGCTGCAGAGTTCAACATATGGAAAGCTCACACTGGGCATGCTCACACACTTTGATAAATGAGACATCTTTCACACAACATGCCATGGGAAGGCTGAACTGGGCATGCTCACACACTTAGTCCAAATGTTCCTCTTAGCAACTGGGAAAACACACCACAGGATGCCCATTCCCCTTTCTAAACACCGATGATATCAGCACCCTATAAGTATATCAGGGGAAAAGAAGTCTCCCAGTAATGCGAATAGCGCACTCTGCTAATGCGTCCGTCTCTAGTGTCATAACATAGTTAGGTAGGGGTTTGAATCCAGCAAGTGTGTGTGAAGGGGGGTAAGTGTGTATGAAAGAAACATCCCTTTTGGCAACTGGGAAACACACTACAGGATGCACATACCCATTTCTAAACTATATCGCAATTATTTATGGCTTTTGATTCCAGACATGTCACGTGTGTTTTGCTCACACAGAATGCCCATGTGTGCGGGTTGTTTCTCACAATAATGCATGACATCGATTAAACCAGTTATGGCAATGCACACATGATGTATGTGTGTGCCAAATACACATATGTACCGGTGACCTTCAATAGTTACCATGTGTGATGCCTGCCACATGTGAATACATGGTATTTGCACAGGGTAACATTATGACTGCAGTCTTCTGTGCAGGTGCGGCATGTGGGATGTGTATATACAGTGTGGAATGTAGATGCTATCAACCTAGTAGTGAGGGATACACACCTGGTCTCGGGCATATAGTCTACATGTTGTTGATGAACAGGTGCTGCATGTTTTCACCTGTTGTGGGAGTGGTAAGACGTTGTTCCATAGCAATGCAGTGACCGCATGCTAAGAACCGTTCAGCTAGGATGTTGTAGCTACAGTAATTCATTAGCATTCAGTAATATGTCAGCATTCCTAGTGAGAGTCTGATGCCAACCAAGGTCAGGGTTCTACCAGCCTGTGTCACTTGCTCAGTGAGCTCTTCCATGTTCCCTATCATGTATCCCAGTGAGGGACATCACACATCAGCTGTAGTGGCATGGACAATGACTGAGTCATATGTGTCCATGCATCTGACTGACCTGTATGCTTGTGTTATGTGGTGGACCATAGTGCCCCATGAGCATATCACTGTGACCTTCACCTTGTCCAGCCTGGTGAGCATGACCTCACTGTACTGGACAATAAAAGTACCTAACACAACTGCAGCAGTAGTGTTGTATAGCTGTACAGACTGTGCTTGTTTGGCACACAGGATTTGTGTGCTATGTGTTATGCGTGCTGTGTTCAGGCCTAAAGTATGCCTGTGTGCCAGCTGCAGAGGTGTCTGATGCTCAGGCAGGATGCTATCCTTAGGCTCCACAAATGGCCCGGTGTGTTTCCGTGCTTGTATTGCTGTCAGTGTAGGTCCACATCAGACTGGTATTGCAGTCACTGTAGTATTTCATGCCACCTGACAGGTTATGCCAGTAATGGGTTCAGAGTGCTTAGTCCACAGTTTGGCCATGTGTTTCCATCTCATACATGTGTTGTACATCCATGGGTAGGGGATAGGGTTGACTGTGTACATGTGGCAGCTGTGACATTACTACATGACTCACATATTCCACAACTGTACCATAGAGGTGACTGACAACTGACCTTTGCACATGCTACCATAGTATTGAGATTGCATTGGTGATTAACAGCACATAGGGCCAATGGTGAACAAGATACATAGGTCCATAGGTTCATACTAGGCTATCTGCCCTAGGGCATTTATACACCTAGCCAGAATGTGTGTGGCTTTCACCATGCATTGTAAATCTATCTTGCTATGCCCTTTTCCAAGGTTAGTATACTCTGCCTCTGTCTAACAGTGACACATAAGTGATACCCAGGGTAAACCTACAATGTCACATCCAGTCATTAATATCCCTCTTGAAGATAGTCACTGAGTGACTCTGCCTAACCTCTATTGGGATAATATTCCAGAGTGAAGGGAGCCTATGAGTTATGAATGTGTCCCTCCAGCATGTCCTATGTATATCACTCCTGAGGTTCAAGTCTTTCCAGCGTGTAGCCTGATGGGATCTGGATATTCTGAGGTGCAGCATGGCCATTAAGTCAGGGTTTGACATGGCTTTATATGTCAGGCACAGATTGCCTATGAAGAGGCAGTATGCCACTGAGTAGAGCTGCTGTTTCTTTAACCAGTCAGTATGTGGCATCTGTTTGAGCCCTTTGATCCTCTTGTTGAGGTACTTTTGTGGTCTTTCCAGTTGCTGCAGGTGTCTGGTAAGGTGCATGCCAACAGGGGCATTGTAGTCAATTATGGGCATGATGAGGGATGAGTAAAGAGGCACAATGTCCTTCCCTGATCTACATGTGAATCCCTTCATGATGATGTGGCCCATATAAAAAGTTTTCCTAACCACTTTGGCCATGTTGTTGTCAAATGAGAGAATGCTATCAACCTGTGTACCCCAAGGTCCATAATTCCTTCGTCTGCACTTAATGGATTAACACATATGTGGTACTTTGTGGTCACTTTGTTTTTGACAAACGGGATGACTAAACACTTTTGGCATTCAGCTTGAGGCCATGGCTGTGGCACAAGTCGTGTGTTTCCAAGAGGCCCTTTTGGAGGATGCGTGTGTTAGCTGGAGAGTTGATTATGGCGTCCGGTTTGCAGTCATCTGCGACTTGCTCAGCCACAGTACTTCTATGTTGGCCTGTACCTCTGATAAATATATACTGAACAAGACAGATCCCAGGGCTGAGCCTTGTGGGACACCACTTGTAACTGGTTTTGAGGCTGACATGGCTCCAGCAATTCTAACCATGTGTGTTCTGCCCTTGAGCCACTGTGCAATATCTGTAGTGACATAGGGGTTAATATGTACACTGGTGAGCTTCCCTAGAATGCACAAGTGGGGTATTGTATCAAAGGCTTATGTAAGGTCCAGGTAGGCTGTGTAGACCACCTTCCCCTTGACAGTGGCCTTGGTGACTGTTTCAAAGAAATCAAACAGGTTTGAGAGGCAGGATCTGCCATTAACAAAGCCAAACTGTGTATGATGACATGTCTGTATGTCCCCAATATCTATATATATGAGGTTCATGATGATCCTTGCCATAGCTTTGCAGACCAAGCTATTCAGACGTATGGGGTGAATAGTGTCCAGGATCCGTTAAGGCACCAACTGAATGTAGAGGGACCACTGTTGCTGTACGCCACTCTTTGGCCACATATCGTGTAGTAAGGCTGGGATTGAACAGTAGTGTTATGTCTGGGTGTAGCTCTTCTTGGGGTTCATGTAGGACACAGCCTGGGACACTGTCTGGTCCCATTGATGCAGTGTTTATTGCTTTGGAGAGGGAAGCTCTTACCTGAGCATCTGAGATGTCAGGGGGGGCAGCACTCTGCTGGGAGAAATATTTGCCCTTTTGGTGTGGAGGGGGGGAGAAGGTAGCAGTGAACCTGTCCACTAGGATGATGGTAATGTCTGTTTGTTTGGTATTTCGTGTGACATCTTGGACTACCTCTGAGCATATCTGGGTATTACCACCCAGATTCCTAACATAACTACAGAAAGCCTTGTGATTATCCTCAGTGTCTTGTGGAATCTTCTCTCAAAGATGGCCTTAGACAATCTTATGAGTGCCTGTAGTTGTCTTCTAATACTCATCAGTGATGCCTTCACATTTTGGGAGTTTGTTGTATCATGTAGTAGCTTCATCCTTCTATTGTATAGTTTGTTTATGGCTGGTGTCCAGCACACAGGACATCTGCCTTTGGAGGACTGGGTCTTGCTTTCATTTGGGATTGCATGATCCATGCATTCCTGAATGTGTCCATAGAATGCCTTTATACAGGTATCTGCAGTCTGGTCCATATTTTCAACAGGCCTGGGGGCTTTGAAGGTTTCCACATCATTTATGAGGAGTGTGAACATGCTTGACATGAGTTGTTGACTGTATTCTTCTGTGCAGGGGGTGGCCTTGGGATGTGAATATCCAGTGAGATCAGTTTATGGTCTGATCTTACCAGTGAGGGATACACTTCTGGTCTGGAGCATAGAGTCCCCATGTTGGTGATGATCAGGTTCAGTATGTTTTCCCCTCTTGTGTGAGTGGTAACAAGTTGTTCCATAGCATATTCGTATATAAATTCCAGTAATCTGTGGGCTAGGGTGTTGGAGCTACAGTCATGCTCCCAGTCTATGTTTGGGTAGTTTAACCCACCCAATATAATGGTGTATGGACAGACCTACATATTTCCAACTGTTTTCAGGAAGGCCAAGTGTGGTTCCTGTGTTTGTGAGGGTGGTCTGTAGCAGGCTATAACCTGGAAGGCAGTTTTACCCATTGTTACCTGCATATGGATAGTCTCTGATGTTTGTTGCTTTGCCACCAACCTGGAGGTGTGGGTATCTTGGTTGAATATCAATACACCACCTCCTTTTCTGGTTTTGTGCAAGTTTTGGGCCTGAAAAGCATGGTATGAGGTATAACTTGGTAGTGCTGGAGTGCTGTTGGTAGCCCTCAATCTGGTATCTGTTACTGCACAGATAGTGATGTTCTCCATGCTGAGGAATGTTTTGAGTGTGTGCATCATCAGGTTTAGAGTCCTGCAGTGGCATATATCACTGCTCACGTGGACAGATACCAGGTAAGTCATATGCAAAGTGTCACAGGCAACGTACATGTGCACAGGAGAAACAGTGACATTCTGTCAAGTGAGAGATGAACATACATATAGTAAGCTATGCAGATGTCACTAGGAGTCCATAGAAGCTGTGTAACTCTACATGGCAGGTCAGATCAGTATTCCAGGGTAACTGCAAGGAAACATGCATGCAAACATAGCTGTACCACTATCAGTAGGTAACACTGCAAATGCTCACCAGCTGACATATGAATACCTATGTCACCAAAGGTGATACTTACCAGACCACAGACAGAAATGACATGGCCAGACACGCTGCATCCCACATGAACACATATCTCAAGCAACACAGACCTCACAATGTCAGTGTTCATAACAGGCACAGCCCATAAGGCCAAACACAATGTGTGACACACCTATAATAGGTGATGCCATAGTCAGACACACTGACGTCCCGCCCTCCAGACTGAGCAAGGTGAGGGTCACATTTAGCTACCTGTCGGGTGATAGAATGTGCCACATAACACAGGCACTCAGGTCACTCCACAGCAAGTACAAGTATGAGGCAGTCATTGTCCATGCTGGTGTGAACAACCTGAGACGTACCTCTCTGGACCACATGGAAAGAGACACAGAGGAGCTCTTACATCACCCTCTCAAACTCAGGAATCCCACACAGCCTTCATGACGACACAGGAGAGTATAGATTTCTCTGCAAACACCATCATACTGGGTGACGTCAACTACCCAAACATAGACTGTGAACATTACTCAAGCCACAATACCCAAGCTCTAGGGTTCCCATAGTTCAGAAACTCTTTAGCTATGGAACAGGTAGTCATCATTCCCACAAGAGGGGCAAATATACTAGACCTGATCATCACAAACATGTGTACAAAATGCTCACCACCTGAAGTATATCCCTCATTGTTGCAATCGAACCATATACTAATCACACTGGAGTACTGGATCCCCCACATATGCAAACCTCAAACACATCGATGTGTGTTTGGGAAATGCCCCTATTAGCAACTGTGACAGTACACTACAGGATGCAGATTCCCCTTTTGAAACACTGATGATGTCAGCACTCTATAACTATATTACCTGAATTAAAGTTCTCCAGTAATTCGTATAGCGCGCTCTGCTAATGCGTCTTTCTCCAGTGTCATAACATAGTTTGGTAGGGGTTTGAATCCTGCAAAGGGAATGTGTGTGTGTTAGTATGAGTGGGGTTTGTGTGTGTGCATAATGCTGTGAGAGAAAAGTGCCTTTTGCCAACTGGGAGAACACACTACAGGGTGCACATCCCTCTTCCTAAACACAGATGATGTCAGCACCCTCTAAGTACAGCATTAGAAAAGATTTCTCCCACTAATGCAAATAACACACTCTGCTAATGTGTCTGTCTCTAGTGTCATAACACAGTTAGGTAAGGGTTTGAATCTTGCAAATGGAAAGTATGTGTTTTAGTGTGGGTGGGGTTAGTGTGTGTGCACAATGCTGGTGGTGGGATGTGGCGTTTGCCAAATGGGGCTATGCACTGCAGGGTGCACATTTCCCTTAACAAACAGTGATGTTGACAGCACCCTATACAAACAACATGACAACAGACAACTGCCAGTACTCAGTATAGTGCTACATGCTACTGTAACATGCACATGTACCAGAATATACCTAGATAGTGTTTTGAAGCCTGAATGTGGCAAGTGTGTGGATGTGGGATGTTTCTGTGTGTGCATTTCCATATGGAAAACATGTTTGATGTGGCAATCAGGGTACCACAGTACCTGATGCACATTACACTTTTAAACTAATGAGGTTGCCTGCACCCTGTGAGTACAGGTAGAGAGGAGGAAATCGGTAGTAATCCACATAGTGCACTTTTCAAATGTGTACCTGTCATGTATCGACAGCTACTCATGTAGGGTAATAAATAATGGAAATGACAGGTGAGCATGTGCATGTGTGGGGGTAGCAGGGTGTGTGTAAATGCATGTGTGACAGAACAGATACATATAGCTGAATCTACATAACAGCACGTGATGCACATTCCCATAGTCAATGGTAGCATGTGATGGTGTGCAGCTGGTACACTTTGGTAAGTAGCATGGGTGCAGATAACAATTCAGGACATTCATACAGTTACTGCAGCAGGAATGCTGGGATATAAACACAATCATAGTGGAACAGTGAACAGTTACCAACATGTTACTACTTATACACATCTATGTAGTCACCCTGTGCATCAGCAACGTGTTTACCTTTTCCTGCACTGATGTTGTAGTATGCAGGAGGTGGCACAGTGTCATCATATGCACAGGGTGTGGGTTAGGTATGCCCAAGCCAGCCACTGGTACCACCAATTGACATGTGTGTGTATGTGTGTTTGTGAGGGGCAGCAGTACAGGGTGGACCAGTGTTGGTGCAGTGTGTGTGTGTGTATGTGTTTGCCCTAGGTGTTACATTTCTGCATGTGTGTAAGCACACACACAGTCCCACATAATGGCTGCCATGTACAGGGTTTTGTGGACAGCCACAGACTGCACCTGTCAGGTCATCCAGATCAGTGTCTGTGGCACGGACACGGTACCTGTGCCTGGCAGGGGTGCTATGGACCGTATCCGGTACTAACCTAGACTGAGTACTGTCATCGGAAGCGGGGGTGTGTTGACTGGACACAGTTCCCTGTTGGGACTGTCCAGAGCCATGTGCACGTGGTCTCCTGGGGTGTCCTGATGACAGCACTGACCCAGCATTGCTGGGGCTGGTGCTGGCACTTGAGGTGCGTGAGTGGGCCTGTTGTCGTCCGCGGCCACTGCCAGCTGGTGCTGTTGCCGGCATACGGCCACGTCAACGTCGCAAATGCACACCATCGCCCTGGCCCATGGACATCTGGTTGTGGAGCAACTGTTGTATGTCCCCACAACGTCTGTCAACAACATCTGTGAAGTTACGAATAGCATTCGCAATGTCACGCATGCCATCTGTCATGGCTGTGCGACATGCTCTCAGCTCCCTCAGACCCTGTCTGGTGTACCTTTCCATACGCACCTGTGCCTGCATAACAGTACGAAACATAGTGGAGGTTGACATACCTCCTTGGGCACATGTCAGCCAGAGACAGTACGGCCACGGATGCCCCCACGAGAACCCATGGGCGACTGTCTGCGTGGTACCATTGGAGGACCCTGCTCATGGCTGCTTTGTGGGGATGCATGTACCATAGGTACCACATTACCCTGATCTATGCCCAATGCATACTGTCCATCACCTAGGGACAATGGTGACAAAGCATGTAACGGCAGGATGACTGTGCACATTGAAGGGGTTGACAGCTGTGTACTGTCAATTGGCTGACCAATGGCGGACCCAGACACACCTTCCTGCACCATTATAGACATTTCATCATCATCAGTACCTGGGGCACAAGATTCAGGTTCCCTGCTGCAGGTCACCAGAGAAGCACCAGAACCTATGGGAGGAAAACAGGGAACACAGATTACAGTCTCAACACATATTTGACAGTGATGCACTTCAATACTAATGCACACATTCAGAAATGGACACATGCACTCATGGACACACACACACATGCACACATGGGCACAGGCACACTTGCACACATGCACACCCCACAGTACACACACACATCAGTACTGAGTTACACTACTCTTACTAGTGTTAAACTGGGTATTGCAGGTATTATTAAACACACTCACCAGCATGTATACTACAGAGTTACACTACTCTTACTAGTATTATAAATTGTTTTTCAGGTAATGTTAAACACACTCACCAGCATGTATGGCCTGCCTCATTGCTAGATGGGAGGGACCTGGAAATATGAAGAGAGTAATGCCAGTGGGCACAAGTGTGCCATTTGTTTTGCATATGATACAGTACAGTAGTACACTAGTTCCCTTATACACATCAGCTGCTCATAATGTCTGTATCACACATGCACAATTACATATCATGATGACAGATACATACCACATGCACACCTTATGCGTGCATGAAGTAACAGTGTACAGAACAGTCATATGTACATACAAGGAGTTAACTCTAATCTCACCCTTACCTCTCTTCAAACAACAAATCAAACTGTACTTCCAAAACCACTGGCTTTGTTCTTGTAGTACTCCAGGCTAACTTCCCTCTCCCCACCCTCTCTTTACCTTTAACCCCTCATTGTGCGTAAAAAACTAGCTTCTACCCTGTGTCTTCTCCCTTGCTGTCCTTCTATGCTCTGACCTACTTCTCCCATCTCTCCCACCTCCTCTTGACTGTCTTCCTTCTTTTCCTCTCTCTTCTTGACTCCTGCCTCTTCCCTATTATTTTATCTTTCATACTCCTTCTACTTCTCTACCCGTCTGAGCTTTAACTGTTATCTATATGGCTTTTGCCTTATTGCATAACCTTTATGTTTTAGGTAAAATTGCTTTGAAACCGACAGAACATTATGTATGAGTTTAAACTGTTTGAGTTACTTAAATGTATGTTGATTTTATTAACAAGTTGATTTATATTTCTATTATTTTGTATGTCTTTATTAACAACTTGTCTGTCTGCCTTTATTATGTTATGTGTGGAGCTTTTCTCCCGGGCCTGTACTGAAAATGGACATATATCCAGCTAGACTAGCCCGGTCAACAAATGTAAAATAAATAACAAAAAATGAATAAATATGGCATCTTACCTGCACGCTCGGTGTCTTGCTGCTGTGTGGATCCAACCTCCATCATGATGCACGTCTGATGCTGTTGTTGTTCTGGGGCTGGATCCACAACACTTAGCAGTAGCCCCTCCTGTCTGGTGAGGGGGGGATGTGTGGCCACCCCCCCACCTGTGGCAACCTGTTGCCTGCGGATATCTGCAGCACACTGGCGGACATTTCTAATCAAATCACTGCAGTGATGTCTCACCTGCTCATATGTCCTATCATGCATGCCAACATCATTTATCCTGCTGACAAGGTTTTGCCACAGTGCAGACCTCTCCTGCTGATTCTGGGTGGTGCATGGAAACAGGATGTCATAGTCACGCACTAGGCTCTGGTGGATCACTTTGTCCTCTGCAGCAGAGTAGGCGGGGTTCCTTTTTGGAGCCATATTCCCCTAGAAAAGTACACAAACAGGTTATCAGCAGAGTATGTCAGCAATATATGGTACACATTCTATACAGGGAGTATTAAATTGTACTTATTACTGCTTGGTTGTAACTTGATTAAAGTGTAGCTATCATTCTAAGTCTTTTGGATTAAGCACTTGGCCTTCAGACCAGTTGTTTTACATTAGGGAGGTTTGTGGCAAGCACTGTGGTGGCAGGACACATAGCATTCATCCTTCTAAGTTGGGAACTGCTGATTGAGAGCCCAATGTCCAAGTGTATTAGTTCTGGTATAAGCAGTTGGCCTTCAGGCCAGTTATTTAACATTAACAAGGTTTGTGGTCTGCACTCTTGTGTGATAATAGGCTGTACTCTGCCATTCATAGCTGGGAACTTCTGGTTTCAGGTTTATAGTGCCTGCATATTTGAACTGTATCTTACTGACATTGGTACACCTTGTTTGCTGTAGCATACACTACATCCAAGCCTCCTGAATCTAGCTTTGTTTATATGCTTATTTGTTAGCTTGTTATTTCACTGGTACGCTACTTCCACATAATACACAGCTTCTCAGCACTTCTGTGAATCACTACTGATATCTGCATTGCTTACTGTACGTATTTCCTTGTTACACTTGACAGCAAGTGACTGCTTGTCATTTTTGCATTTGCTTAATTGTAACACATTGCACTTAAGTTACCTGGCACTTGCTCACTGAAGCTATTATATCAGTCAGCAGTAGTAAGTAATATCAGTACACCCTCACTCCCCACTGGACCTTGTTTTCAATTATTACGGAATTCACAATAGTATTCTAGCATGTCCAAATGTCAGTTGTCAATCTCCTCTCCAGTCCAGCTGGTGAGTGTGGTAATCCAGAGGCAATGTTATAACAGCGGCATGTACACAGACAACCCCCTCCTCCTAACAACAAATTCAAACACATGTGAGTGATGCAACCATATACCAAACTGGAGGCTAGGCTCTCTCTACTCAATACTGCCATAACCAGTCAGGTGGAGAAGGAAACCACACTCACTACAATTCCAGTCTCACATAGACCTACCACGACAGCAAAACAAACACATAATCGCACAAAAACTTATTCGGAGGCTCAGAATAAAGATCTGCCTAAGCAGCAGAGACCTCCAAAGCAGACACCCAAGCAACCACTACCACAAAAACAAACACGTGCAACACATATCTCACAAAGCCAATGTGCTGAACACTCACAGCCCTTAACAGTAAACAACACACCTCATACACTTGTAATAGGTGCCTCTATCATCAGGCACACTGACGTCTCGTTCACCAGGCTTAACGAGGATAGGGTCACAGTGTGCAGCCTGTCGGGCACTACAACCCGCCACATAACACAAACACTCAAGTAACTCCAAGGCAAGTACAAGTATGACTCACTCATTGTCCATGCTGGTGTGAATGACCTGACACATACCTCCCTGGACTACATGACATGAGACAGAAAGGAGCTCTCTGAGCATGTAGCCCAAGACAGTATGACCCTGACCTTGAGTAGCATCTTACCCTCACCAAGAATTATGCCACAATATCAAGGCAAGATGATCACTTTGAACAATTGACTGAAGTACTGGTGTCATTCACAGGTGAGCCAATGCCTGTCAGCTTGGGATGATATGCTGTACAAGCCACGATGCTTTGCTAGGGACAGCTTGCACCTGTCACCCCTGGGCTTTTGGATTTTGGCAACGGCTCTTGCTACACCCATAGTGCCTTTATTAGGCAAGGCTCATAAGGCAAACCCACATCCATACGTATCACAAAGGATGAGGAACTAAGAGTAATGCTACTCAACACCAGAAGTCTAGACCTCAAGATACACGCACTCAAAACTCTACTTAGCATTATGGAAATCGATATCTGTGCAGTAACAGAAACCTGTTTCAGATTTCCCAGGAGCACACCAGCACTACCAAGTTATACCTGTTACCATTCTTGTCGGCCCCAAAACTTGGACCAAACAACAAAAGGAGGGGGAGTATCAATATTCATCAAAGATTCCCACACCTCCACATTGGTGGCAAAGTACCACATAGGTGTTAAGCCATTGAGTACAGAAGAAGTAATTGGGGACCTGGGGAACAAACTTGATAGCAATCTGTCATTTGTCAACCACATGGCCAAAGTGGATTGAAAGACATGTTATATAGCCCAGCTAATCATGAAGGGATTCACATGTACAGCAGGGGAGGTCATTGTGCCTCTTTACTCACCCATCATCAGGCCTATAATTGAGTACAATGCCCCTTTTGGGATGTACCTAACCAGACACCTACAGCAACTGGAAAAACCCCAACAGTACCTCATCAAGAGGATCAAAGGGCTCAAACAGATGCCATATGCTGCCCAGTTAAAGAAAATCCAGCTGGACTCAGTGGCATACTGCCTGTTCAGAGGCAATCTGTGCCTGCCATATACAGCCATGTCCAACCCAGAAGTAATGGACATGCTGCACCTCAGGAAATCAAACTCCCATACAGCCACACGCTCAGGAGACCTGAACCTTAGCACTGACATAAATAGGACATGCTGGAGGGACATATTCCTAACCCAGAGGCTCCCTTCACTCTGTAATGAACTCACAGTACAGGTTAGGCAGAGTCCCTCATTGACTCTCTTCCATAGGAATCTGGATGAGTGGATGGAGATCATAGTTGTACCCCAGGTATCACTTCTATGTCACTGTTAGACTGAGGCACAGTATACTAACCTCGGAAAAGGGCATAGCAACATAAATTTTAATTGGGTGGCAAAAGACAAACACATTCTACTAGGCTTATCAATGCCCTAGGGCAAATAGCCTAGTATGAACCTATGAACCTATGTGTACTGCTATAGTACTTCTGCCATATGTTGCATGTGTGTGTGTGTTGTGGGGGATGCACAGGTAATGACCAGATATTTCTGCACAGGCAACACGTCTGAAACACTCTGGGTGTTCATCCCTACATACTGTATGTGAGTTGCCATCCAACCCTGTGATGTGGACACACATTACTCAGCCTGGATATACATATCCCAACAACACCACAAGCACAGTACACTACCTTGCTATGTATGTATGTAATTACACAGTTATTCACTAGTTAGGACTGTGATGCTATCCATGCAGCCCACTGGGCCAGTGGAAGCCACAACACACACTGCTGGCCCCTTTGCAAAAGCTTACCACAGACATCCCACATAGTGCATGTAATGTGCACACACATATCTAACCCAGACTGTATGCACACCACTTATTTATCCTGTCCAGTGGACTACAGATGCAGGCACATTGTATAACAATAGCAGGAGGCTACTGCAGCACAGGGCAGATTCACATGAAGGCAAGGCATCTGTGGTCAGCAGTGGTAAGATGCTTCACATTCACCAAATGCACAGATATTGGCAACATTGTTGCAGACAGTTTAGGTGCAGGTATCCCCCCCATTCTCCTACACAAGTGGAATTAGTTATCACAGATGACTGTAACCTCCCTATCATCTCACATGTCCAGGTGAGGGCCACCCTCAACATTGCAGAACACACAGCATCACTGTTACAAAATGGTATCCCTGGATGTGTGATACGTTCACCCCTAGAGGACATAACACCACATTACAGACTGATATTAAACCCTGGCCATAGTACAGGATATGAACCTGAACAGTGCCATACATACACAGTGGTCCCACACCAATGAGGAGGAACCTCTACTGACCCTGGGAACTACTGCATCATATGCATAACTGGCCTTGTGTTCTAAGCTATGGAAGTTTTAAGTATGGACGACATGTACAGCAATATTACATATGTATATATATCAGGACTATGTACACACAACCTATCTCATGGACATACCTATAGATAGTGAACTATGATACATTTGGAGGTTTCACAGTAAACACAGTATTAACCTGCTACTTTGCATTACCTGTGTTTGTGTCAGCTGTTGCTGTGTCAGTGGTGCTACTTGCTGTTTGCTGCTGCTGGTTTTGTTGCTGGCTGTCTTTATTTCTTTTTTTTCTCAATCTGTCTTTCTCTCTCTCTCTCTCTTTCTCTGTCGGTTTTGTGCAATGAATGTATTGCATGTGTGGAGTGTGAGTACTGGATGCTTTTGTAGGTATCTGCATAGGTCCATGTGATGGCCTCTGCACTAATTGTAAGGCAGCATTTGCTAATTGCATGCAGCCAGTTCTGTATTGATTGCATGTCTCACTGTGATTTCAGGACAGTGCTATAAAAGGGTATGTGAGATAGGCATTGCCCTTTTAGATTGTAAGGGCGTGGACCATGCTGGTATGCTGTTGACAGTGTTCTGTGAGTGTGAAGGTTAGTACGTCTCTCATGCTTCATGCTGTGTTGTAAATTCAGGTTGCTGCATTTCTCTCACCTGTTCCCTGTAGTGAGTGTGTATGCATACTGACACCTACAACTATATTTCATATGTATTGATATATATATATATATATATATATATATATATATATATATATATATGTGTGTGTGTGTGTACATATACATACTTTCATATATGTACATTAGCTGACATTATTGGGTACAAGCTAATAATTAGCAGGGCTGTTTCTGTTAACACTAAACTAGTATGGGAATCCAGTAAATGGGACAGTAAAAGTCTGCCTGACATGCTTTGGGTAGTACACATCCTATATTGCCTTTATCTTCATTCCTACTATCACATGTTCTACTTATTTTAGCACTATATTCCTGTATGAGAGTCATGGCTTACTGGTAGGTCATACAGACTAGTGTTACAATGGTCTTGTGGTAGGGCCTACTAGTATGCTTATATTTTGCTTTCAAATTGAGTACAGGGCCTATCAATGAAAGTGCTGGAGGCACCTTTAAGCAGTTAAAGGGGTTAGTAGGTCTCACAGGAGTCAGGCTGTGTTGCAGATTCTGGTTGTTGCATTTATCTTCACTGTTTCCTGTAGTGAGTGTGTATGAATACTGACACCTACCACTATATTTCATATGTATTAATATATATATATGTGTGTGTGTACATATACATACCTTCATATATGTACATTACCTTACATTATTATGTACAAGCTAACAATTAGCAGGACTGTTTCCATGAACACTAAACTAGTATGGGAATCCAATAATTCGGGCATTAAAAATCTACCTGACATGCTTTGGGTAGTACACATCCTATATTGCCTTTATATTGATTCCTGCTATTACATGTCATATTTATTTTAGCATTATGTGCTTGTATGAGAGTCATGGCTTAGTGGTAGGTCATACAGACTAGTGTTACCAAGGTCCTGGGTTTGAGACTGCCTGTGAGAATTTATTTTTCTTTCGAAATGAGTACAGGACCTGTCAATCAAAGTGCTGAAGGCACCTTTACGCAGTTAAAAGGGTTATTAAGTCTCACAGGAGTCAGGCTGTGTTGTAGATTCTGGTTGCTGTATTTATTTTCACTGTTTCCTGTAGTGAGTGTGTGTGAATACTGACACCTACCCCTATATTTCATATGTATTAATATATATATATATATATATATATATATATATGTGTGTGTGTGTGTGTACATATAATACTTTCATATATGTACATTACCTTACATTATTATGTACAAGATAACAATTAGCAGGGCTGTTTCTGTGAACACTAAACTAGTATGGGAATCCAGTAATTCGGGCATTAAAAATCTACCTGACATGCTTTGGGTAGTACACATCCTATATTGCCTTTATATTGATTCCTACTATTACATGTTATATTTATTTTAGCACTATGTTCTTGTACGAGAGTCATGATTTAGTGGTAGGTCATACAGACTAGTTTTACCAAGGTCCTGGGTTTGAGACTGACAGTAGGAATTAATTTTTCTTTCAAACTGAGTATAGGACCTGTCAATCAAAAGTGCCAAAGGCACTTTTAAGCACTTAAAACCAGGTCTGTGCTCGTTTGCGCAGAGCTCACGCATGCGCACCGCCAGTTAGCTTGTGGGCGCGTCACGCAAACGGTGTGCGCTGGGTTACACCTTAATTGGCTAGTAACACACATGTTAAACTAAGCACAGCTATTTGCACACAGTTTGAGCCTGTTAAACCAGTGTTTAGCTACGGGCAAGCAATTTGCAGTTTGTGAAACACTACTCAGCTACGGGCACTCTGTCTCACTGCAGTTTAGCTATCAGTACATTTTTAAATATTTTTATTATTGTATTACTTGGAAATATATGCTCCATTTCATTCCATTTTACAAAAGGAAATACTTTTACATTTGTACAATACTGTCAGGGGCCTTTTTAGTGCTTATTTACAAAAAAAAAAAAAAAGGTTGTTGTGTGGGCTCGAACCTTGCCTGCCTGCTCTTAAGCCAACAACTCTACCGCTATGCTATTACTTCTTTGCTTACTTTGCATATTTAGTTCTTATATCCTTCTCCACTGATTGCTAACTGCAGTTGCGCTAGTAGCACACCCGCGCACACAGTAGCAAACATTTACGGGGTTTAAAAAAAATAAAACAGTTTTCATTTTCATTTTATAACATCTGTTCACTTTTTACATTGCTGGTCTGTGGGGGCATGTGTTGTGTAGTGTGTTTATTCACATTGCCATGGCCTTTCTCGTGGCTGTTTACTTTCAGCCATTATAGACTTCCGGGGGCGTGTCCGCTTGCAGGGCTTAGCCAACGGACACGCCCCCTACTGTCTTACATGGACCGTGTAAGAGTTACAGTGTGATTCAGCATGCCTCATGCACCTAATGCATATGCATGACATGCTGACATCACACCGTTTAACGGCAGCCTCCGTGTAAGAGTTATAACTCTTACACGGAGGCTTCCTGAATCTGGCCCTATATATATATATATATACATATATATATATATATATATATATATATATATATATATATATATATATATGTGTATATATACATACATACATATATATATATATATATATATATATATATATATATATATATATATATATATATATATATATATATACATATACATATACACAGACACAGCTATAGCCATATATATAAATATGTCTGAACACCTTTTGTGACACAGAAGGGTTTCAAAGGAATTGACATGTACACAAAACAAAGGCAACTCTTGCATTATGACATTCAAATCTTAATCAGTTCACCAGAGAAGGGATGGTTGTTGTGTATGTGGAGTTTGGGGTGGGAATGATGGCTAAAGAAATATACCCCGGGGATTGTGGAGTTTGGGTAGAGGAATGATGGGTATGGAAATATACTCCGGGGACCACATCTGTGTCTCTGCTCGACAGTAACACAAGAAAATAACATACCCAACAGTAGTCATTCTTGATTGTCTATTCTTTTCTATTCTTAACTATGTAATAATTTGCAGCCTCCACTCACCACAGATGACTCCCATGGTGTGCAGCATGTTAAAAGACATAACACATGTGTATGCCTGGCTACGGGGTAGTCACACACACACACAGACACACACACACTTGCCAGTATTGTGCTTACAAGTCTTGCCTATGTAAATGTAACTAATAGAGTGGTATGCAGTTGGGGTATGTGCCACAGAACCTATACAATTACACTTAATCTGATTCTGCTTTTGAGCTGGGTGACATCACATGACTGATTACTTGCAGTGGGGAGGAGTGTACAGGGTGGTTTAACAGATGACAAAGATAAAGGCCAGTGCAAAAGGTGGTTTCTCTTTGGAAAGCAGTAAAGCCCACGGTCATGACAGGATGCAGACACAAATAGTCAGACATTTGCTGACACACACACAGTTGCCAATAGTGGGATCAGAACTCCTGCATATCTACAAACCACTATTACAGTACTATGCAGTTACAAGACACACCACATAGATTACACATTTCAAGGCAGTCAGAATGCCTTTCTAAGATTGAGGACATCAACAGGGATACTGACAGTTAAGATGTACATAGCTGTAAACCTGTGTGTTTAAAGTAGGAGTCCATTACAACATGTATGCACAAACAAGACACATCATCTGCAGGTAAGACATAGGTAGGCCTGAGAGGTATAGTTGTAGCACAACAAGCCCTGAACTGGAGTATGCCCATCTGTGGAATGGACAACTATTATCACTATACAGGGTTACAGTGGTCATGCTCATACACATAGAATCACAGGACTTGTTTGGATGCATTGACTCCAATTACACTGTGTATGAGCATGCCCACTGTCACCTTGTGTAATTGGAGTCAATGCATCCAATTACACAAGGTGACAGTGGACATGCTCATACACTTAGTAGCACAGGACCGTTTGGGATGTACTCTGACTCCAACTACACAAGATTATACTAGGCACGCTCATACACTAAGAAACAAAGGGCTTGTTTGGATGCACTGACTCAAATTACACAAGGTGGCAGTGGGTACGCTCATACACTTAGTAGCACAGGGCTGTTTGGGATGCACTCTGATTCTAACCACAGAAGGCCACAGTGGGCATGCTCATACACTTAGATGTACAGAACATGTTGTAATGGACTCCTATTGTAAACACACAGGTTTACAGCTATGTTCATCTTAACTGTCAGTATATATGCACATCATACAGGTTTACTAACAGATACCTGTATGTGGTCCATAAATGATATATCTGCATCTGTGCTGTGTGATACACATGCATACATGTACATAAAGTACTGCCATATATATGTGAAGTATACACAATCATGCATGTGAGGAAGTGACAGACAATTGGTTAACTAGGACACACAGGTGAATGCAAAGTACAGCATGTGTCACACACATTGCTGCCCTGAAAGGCATACATTGATATCAGGTTGTGGATAGTGGCTTTATACTTGGAACAGTGGCATGTGCAAGCATAATATGTGAGCCCCATTGTCTATTGGTATGGAGGTGCAGGTGTCAAGATGACCCCACCCAGCTGTGTTCATAGTTGTCATTATTAGCAGGACCGCTCCACTAAGGATATCTGACATTGGTCATCTACACAACGTCTGCTGTTGTCTGTCACCTTAGATGTAGCATTTGATTTTGATACCAAGCACAATACTGCCACTCACTTTGATGTCATGGTATGAGTGGCAACTGCTTGACCAAAACAATGAGCCAATGTCCTGCTGTAATTATGAGGTTGTCCAGTGTCTGTCATTCTGGGATGACATGGCTGAAAGAAGACAAGCATTTGTCACAGATCACATGCATCCATGATTCAAGTGAGTGTGGATAATACCAAGGTCGCATTTACCCATATAGTGCCATTCCAAGGCAAATGGCCTAAACACAGAAGTAACACCCTGACACCTACAAGGCAATTGCATTGGATGCTTATGCTAATCAGTGCTAGTTGTGTGGCTTTCATAATCCATTTGCTCAATATAGAACTTACAATGGGGAATACTGACATCTGTGCAATGAGGAACACCTGGCTGAAGGCTCTGTAGTGCACAATAGCATTACCACCATATAACTCAGATCCAGACATGTGGGCCATAACACTGATATGGACCACTCCAGGTGGTGGTGTCCAAATATTCATAAAGGCTACTCACAAGTAAAGACCACTACAACAACATAATTCATCACAGATCAGTCAGGTACAGGTGACAGTGGCAAAAGCTGCAGTCTAGGTTGTAACCTCATGTACATCCACCACCATATCCTCAGACTACCAACACACATCCATAAATGTGGTATGATACAACACTGTTGTGATGGACTGTACCTAGCCCTACATCAACTGTACAAAGCACCCATGTACTGACACAGTTGCATAATGTGTTATGCAATACAATAATACCACTGTTTGTAACCAGGTCAGTTGTACACATAACAGGGTCCCTTAGATGTTGTTAGCAGTAACACAGTTGACTGTTGCTGTACACCAGTAAACAACACTCTCATGATTGGATATGACATAGATGTACCTGCCCTGGATATGTACATCCCACACTCATACAACATACATGACAATATCATAGCTGTTGTTGTCCTTTGTACATACAGGTGGCTACATTCATTACACACATGCACATGGAAGATAGGTCCATGGCTGCTGAATGCTAACAGTACATAAAGTTTGATATCTATGTTGACAGAGGTAATATTCCCTCTCTACTGGTCACCCATGATGCCTATCATATCATACAACAATCCATGTGGCATGTATGTCATTAGACATGTCCATACCCAAATAACAGGATCGTAGGACCTACACAGATGGCCTGTATTGAAAGACTCAGGGAAATACAGCTATGCTCTGTATGTTCCTGAGTAGTTACGGGTGATATGTCCATGACATGTACAGCCACGTGTGACCCACAGCTCCTGCATATACCCCATGTCAACAATTGCAAGCCATGCATGCCGTGTGCTGTCTGGACATTAACCTTATTACCACAATAGCCAGAATGTGCTGGGGTGAGATGTTTATAAGCCACAGACCTTGCACATGCTTGAACAAGTGTAATGCCTAGCTCAAACAGAGCACATTGCTGGCACTCTTCCAGTAATCATGAGGTGTGTGTGTGGCAAATATGATGTGTGTGTGTGTGTGTGTGTGTGTGTGTGTGTGTGTGTGTGTGTGTGTGTGTGTGTGGCAAATATAATGTGCTCACTGTTGACCATTACAGTGCCCTGGCTTCACAGTGGAACTGTCAACTGGCAATTTGTGGGATCATGACATGGAATATTGCTGTGTGTGTGTCTTGCTGATAAGTGCTGTTGGCATAAATGTACACCTAGCTACTCAGTGAAGGTGGTTGTGTGTCCTACCAGTACATGAATACAACTTCCATTATGATGTAATGCTCAGCTAGGTTTCACACATGGTATGGGGAAGGTGTGGAATGTATCCTCTTGACCTGCTAGTCCAGTTACTGATGGAGACTGCATATGTGTACATGTAGTGATGTGCATTCAGATTCCATGCATGTGCAGTGCCTGATGTTTGAAGGTGACTGTTGTCTTAGTACATCATGCAGTTGAAATGCAGCCTCAACATTGCCAAGTGCATATGGTGATATGCTCAAAGTACAGTAAGCTGTACTTTAGTTATGGACAGATGTTTGGACATAACTACTAAGTGGTGGGGCTACTTTGCAGATGAATGATTACTGAGGACAGCTCACAGGTGTGTTACAACCATTCCTACAATAACCTGTGTAACTGCTAAGCTATGGTTTTGTTAATTGAAGGGGAAGACACACAATGTAGAATGCAGTAAGGGTGACACTGAAGGCACACCTCTTGACACCTGTAACAGTAACACCTCCCCTGTGCATGTATTGTACATATATCAGCACAGTTGGCAAAAGAAAGAGTCAGTATGCTTCGTAGTGCATGCAATAGTGCTGTAACTCTGTAATACCTATCATGAGATAGGCAGGTGTTTGATTCACAGTACTGGCACATGTGGGTGTGTGTGTGTCCATATGTCACGTATGGTGGGGAATACATCTCAAATGTTTTCACTCTCCTGTAGACTGTTGTAGACATCTGTACAGAGTGAAGCATAGAAAGCAAGACATAGGCAGAGTTTTGAATCTCACACATGTCAAGTGTCTGTATGTGTGTGACATAGGTGTATATCTTTGTGAATGCCACAGTATGTGTGTGCGTGTGTGTGTATGTGTGTGTGTTTGTATGGATGTCTGGTTCCTGGAGTGAGGCTGTATTTTATCATAGTAAAATGATAAGACCCCCTCCCCCATCCACTCAATGTGATCTAGTATCCCTGTTGATGTCATCAATCTTAGAAAAGCATTCTAACCGCCTGTAGACGTGTAACTGGGGTGAAGCTTGTTGTTCCATAGTCTACTGATGAATCCCCCTTCCCACATACACTCACTGCAATCTAGTATCCCTGTTGATGTCCTCAATCTTAGGCCATTCTGACTACCTGGACATGTGTAATCTCTGTGGCGCATCTTGTATTTGCATAGTACTATAATGATGATTTGCACATAGGCAGGGTTCTCATCCCAACACTGGCAACTGTGTGTGTGTCAGAGTGTGTGTTACTGTGTCTGTGAATCCCTGAGTGTGTGGGTGTGTTACTGTGTCTGTGAATCCCTGGGTGTGTGTATGTGTGTTTGCATCCTTTCATGAGAGCAGGTATTACTGCTTTCCAGAGTAACTTACTACACAGCTATCATGCTCTTGGATTATTAGATCAGTAAACATGTTTGAAACTTGAGGGATTATAACTGTGTTGTGGAAGCTACAAAGTGCATGCAGGTATTGTCATACAGACCTGTGAGTAGTCTACATTTACATATGGGACACTAACTGAAAACACTGAAATCCCCCAGCACATGCAATTACACCTGAAAGAGGAAGGAAGAACATCAAGATCAACATGCCGTTACTGTTGTTACACATGATACATACTGTCAAAAGTACAAAATGCATTCTAAAACTGTAGTACATGGTATGTCTGCTGCCTGTCAACACTACTCAACAATGGTAATCTACAATTGTCTTTCTAGTATGCTCACTCTGTGCATCAGACCATATGAGCATGTCCCTGCACCGACGGTGTGGATGACAGGGATGTGGTACAGGCATCATCATATGCACAGAGTGATAATGTTTGCCAGAGGCCTAGGCTGAACCATTGGATGACATCATGTGTGTGGGTTAGGGCCTTTTATTTCAATGGGCGTGTGTGGATGTTATGTGTGTGTGTGTTGAGGTGCCCTACATTTACTTCTGGTGTGTGTGTGTGTGTGTGTGTGTATGTATGCACACAGGTCTGGCATGTGGCTGGCCTACACAAGGGTATTATTGACAGCTGCAGACTGTACAGGGCTGGTTTTACAATTCACGGTGTCCAGCCACAGCCACATGACTTGTGCCTGCCAGGGGTTGCATGGCCACTACCAGGCAGAGGTCCAGATTGGGTACTGTCTGATGACACATGTCCACTGGAACTGTGTCCCTGTTGGGATCATCCAGGACCATGTGTACATGACCTGCTGTGTCCTGGTGTGGACAGCACAGCACCAGCTGCACTGCTGCTGCTACCGCCACTATGGGAGCAAGCATGTGAAGTAACATGTCCACGTAGACCTTCAACAGATGGTGTAGCTGGTCTATGTCCATGTGCCCGATGCCTCACTCCCACCAGATGTTCTAGCACAGACATTCCACTCTCGAGGATTGACATGCCACCATCAAGGACTCCCACCATGTCACCCAATCGTCTATCCAAAACATCTGCAAGATGATGGTGAGCATCTGCAATTGCCTGGATGCTGTCAGTTAAAGAATGGACAGCAGCCCTCTGAAGCCTCAGACCTTCTCTGTTGTGCCATTTAGCATGTGCCTGTGCCTCCATTACAGCCTGAAACATGCATCTGGTGACACCAGCTGATGTGCTATGTCTTGCAGGAGCATGTTGGCCAGAAGACCTCCTACGAGCAGCCCTGGGCACATGCCTGCGTGGGATATCGCCAGTCAGTTGGCTGGGATCATGGTGTGCAGGTACACTTTCCATAGTCTCCACACATTCCTGTTCCATGCTACCACCTGCCAACTGTCCTTCTACTATGGCCACTGGTGATGGGGTATGTGTAGACATGAGAACTGTGTGCAGGGATGAGGGGGGTACAGATGGAATTGCAACCAATGGCACAGATTCAGCCCCTGACAACCCTGCCTGCACCTCAATCATACTTTCATAATCACTGCTAGAGTCTGTGGGGACACTAAAATCAGGTGGACCACAGGAGGACAATGCACCTACATCAACACCTGTAAGGGGCAGACAAGAACTGTACACTAGAAGTTATACATCACAGTACAGACACACAGAGACAGACAGACACACAGAGACAGACAGACACAGACAGATAGACACAGACAGACACAGACAGATACAGACACATGATATAGCACCCAACGGCATGCAACATGCATGTAATATGGCAAAGGCATTCAGCTTAGACAATTATAGTGGTAGTTATCATACATCCCTGAGTTGCACACAACAGTATGCATGTGTTATAACAGAAGGCATGCACTTTACACAATTATAGTAGTAGTTAGCATACATCCCTGTGTTGCACCATTTGTGTTAGTAGGTTATGCCCCACACCTGCAACACAATGCATGCACTATGCACTGTTGCACAGCACTGCCATGTTTTGTGCAACATACCCCACATTTTAACAGACCATCGTTGACCTGTGTACATCTGCCACTGATGCTTTGTGTTGGCCACTGCCTCTATGTGTGAAGAGGACATGAGCAGAAGGGTATGTTGAGTGAATACTATGTTTGCGTGAGCCATAGCTTGCATATCTCCCCAAAGCAGTGCATGTCTGTTCAACATTATTCTGGTTAACCCTGAGCTGAGTCTACAGACAATGTGCATGTGGCTGTACACACGTTTGACATGGCTATCCCTACTTTGCAATGGTGCCACAGACCAGCACAGGTTAACAGTACACCAGCCTGATGTGTGCCATATGACTTGCCAATCACATGTAGTATGACATGTCTTCTGCTGAAGTGATGAATAACATACATGCATGTTTAACATAATGGTGTCCTTTCAAATATACGGTGAGGTAATGGTGTTCCAATGCAGGGATGTGTTATACTAACATAGACCTTCAGCTGATGCAATGTTGTCAGTCCCCCCTACAGATGTACAGTGACATACTGCACGTTGAGCTGATGTGCATAGCCATTGCAGGGCATCATGTAGCTTCACTATTGCTATAAAGTGTGAGTTACAGACACAATTCATAGCCATGACTGTGTTCAGATACAATACATATCTAATGTGGAATGTGACCCACGTCACTGAGGTGTATATACACTAAACCCTAATGTGGAATGTGTGACACAGGTCACTGAAGGATATACAAATGACACCCCTGCACATCTGCAAATATTGCTGATGCCTGGCAACTATGCCTAGACATGGCTAACTTAGCAGTATTTTATGCCCCACATGTCATCTGTGTACCTCACACACATGAGGAACAACCATGACAGTGATGCCTGACACCAGCAAGGTGAATGTACTGTATCTGTGGCCTGATGTGGTTGTATGTGTATGTTGTGCAACACATGTATCTATTTGGATACTGTATAGGTGAAAGCTTCCATGTCATGACACACTCAAGATGTTCAAGTCATGTTATATGGTGGTTTGATGTCATGCCTATACAAGCTGTGCACAGGCCTGTATGATGTTTAGTGTGTCACATCTACAATATCACCATTACACAAAGGCCATAGTTGTATTGTGTTGAGCCAATGTACAACAGGGTGCACACACATGTACATCCCTTCTACTGTGTGTGTTGCTTCATTTCTCTGGCCATCCTCCATGGCCATGTGTAAACATGTTTTGTCCAATGGTTGTGATGGGCATCTATTTCATGTGTCATTGTTGTCCCATATGACATACACCTGTAGATGCCATATCCTCCACTGAGGACAGGGTTATGCAGACAAAGGGTGATATATTTAGGATGTGAGATATCATGTTTTGCAGGATAGTTAACCAGTGTTGCAGTCAGCCCACAAAATGTCATGGACATGTCAGATAGCACATGCCATTGTGTGACATTCATAGCAAGGGTATAATCTACAAGGGTGAATCCTGTGGGCTGGTCATACTCCAGCTCCAAAACATTTAGAGTGTGTGTACACATATGCTCTCTGTATAATACTGTTTGTATTCCCCACATGTGTAATGCTGATCTGTAGTACATGCCCCTACAGTGAACCACACCTCCACCATTGTATTTACAGCTGTCCACACATCTGGCAATGACAGTTTATAAGGTTTAGTGTAGGTGTTTCATATAGTCGTCAGTTATTCCATATGGGTAACCACTGTGATGCATTGCAGGTCTGACCTGTATATATTAACAGGACCACCATACATTATGTGTACGTTTGTTAAATGGCCACATGGCAGATAGCATGCAATTAATATGATTTGTGCATTATCACGCCTGATAAATAATAACTATCTCACCAGCAACAGGCTGCTCTTGCTGCAAAATGCCAGAGGTACCTACATAGGAGTTTCACAGCAGTAAGATCATTACCCACACCTGTGTGATAGCTACAGGGTGCAATGTGCATGTTAGCACATAAGCCAGTACAATAGACTATACTATGGAGTATGCACAACTGTGCATATATAGAGTAGCAAACTATAGTATGTGGCATGTGTGCATACATGCCTTGCATATGATGTCACGTTAAATATTGTACAGTAACATGTAACTATATTTATTATAGTTGTGTTATATGTGCAGTAGTGACTTACCAGACAACTCCTAGCTCAGTGGTTGTGAGACACCCACCTCCACAATACCAGCTAAAGCTTGTGGATGGAGTGCTGCAGGTGTCTCTAGGTTGGCCAGTAGCTCCTCAGTATGTGTGAGTGGGGGCTGGGTGAGTGGCCCCCCACCTGCTGCAGCTTGTTCCCTGGCGATTGCATTTGCACACTGTTTCGCCTGTCTAATGAGGTCAGTGCAGTGTCAGTGCACCTACTGATAGGTGCAATTGTGGCCGCCAACATCATTTACCCTCCTGCGAAGTTTCTCCCACTGGGCATCCCAGTCCTGTGCATCCTGTGCCACATGGCTGAAGAGTGTTTCATGATTGTCAAGGAGGTATGGAATGAGGACCTCATCCTCCATGAGGGTGTGTGGTGGCGGCCTGGCATGCAGCATACCTGGAAGACATAATGATGAAGACAGGTCACAGTAACTCACAGAGAAGTACAGAAGTACAGCTGCACATACATGTGATTCACATAAATTATGATTACAAACATGTCTTTGCAAATCTGCATGACACTAACACCACTGACATGTTTAACTCACACACATTTGACACTTACTGGTGATTTGATGTTATCACCCTATATGTGTGTGTCAAATGTTGACATTGCTCATACTCCATGTGGATGTTGTCTTGATGTGGGCATGTCTGTTTGCCTGTACTGGTGTCTTTACCTATCAGCACATGGCTGGATGTGTTCACATTAATGCAAAATACCTTAAAGCTGTGTATATGTCACATATATAGTCATACACAGCCTTAAGGGACATGACCTGTGACCCTGCTGACTTGCTCATGGAAAGGTTTACATGTATGTGTTTTGCCATATACATCTCCATGGCACTGTACAGCACTATAGCATCCTGCCATGTAGTACCCGTGTTGCACATGTGAAACACATGTGACAATGGCTAGCTTGCTGGTATTTGCAGGGTTGGATATCAACTATAGCATGTATGGTCATAGTGAACTAGTAGGCTATATGCCTTGGGCCATTTATGAGCCTAGGCTGAAAGGTTACCTAGCTGTAGCCAACAGGCAGGTAACTTTCAGTGGCCAGTTCAAGCAGTGCCGCAGAACTGATCCACAGGGTTACTGATATATTTGCCATGCGGTCATCACACCATGTCTCAAAGAGGGGCAATGTGCAGCTTTGCTGGGCAGGGATGCATAGTATGGCAGGAGTATGCAAAGTGTATGGGACAGGGATCTGTCAGGCATGTCATGATCCTTGTACTAGAAAGGTGGATGTCCATGAAGTATGTGTTTATTTGAAATCTGGATGTGTAAGTGTAGCATGTCCAACATCTCTGGGTTGCACATGGCCTTATTCAGGGTAGGCATCATGCTACATAGTGGAACTAGGATTTGGGAAGGCCAGTGTAGGCTATCTGAACATGGCCAATAACCCTTAAAAGAAATATATGATCTATTATGGGTCACTTGAGTGTTGAGTATGGCTGAACAATGATCTCTATATTCATGGGTGGCACCCTGTCATGATTAGGATTGCCACTTCCAACTACATGATTGGTGTGGTGAAGTGACTATCAAAGGAAAGACTACTGTCCAGCTGCATTCCATACACGCACAGTTTCCATTATGTTGCCAGCTGCCTAGGTGGTAGTTCATGGGTACAGGGTTTTTAACATAGGGGATGACAATGCAATACTTAGCTGTGAGATTGTGACCATACATCACACACCACACATTTGACCCACAAAGGCCCTTCTGTATGTTGCCCGCAGTACTCATTGAGTCGACTATTGCTCCTAGTTCATAGTCATTTGCAAACTTCAATAGGCAGATGCCTTCTGTGTTAGTTTGTGTGGTATAGATAACAAAGAGGGGGACTACCAGGAATGAACTCTGTATTACTGTAGCTGGCACTGGTTTGATGTGCGTGTATTAGTCAGACACCTTCTGTAGTGTTGATTCTGCCAGCGGGCCAGTTGCCAAACAATGCTGTGACATACGAATATACACCTAGTTTACTGAGTGTAGATGGAACACAGTATAAGTGATGGTGTCCTATGACCTGGCAAGGTTAAGATATGCTGTGTGAATCAACCTTACTGTCATCTACATCTGTACTGACTACATCAAATAAGTTGATCAAGGTTCATGGCCTTACAGACCAGACTCAGCAGGGTAGTGGTGCACTATTTCCCATTATCAGTGATGTCTCCCCCTTTGTGGGGTGTGATAACTGTTGCTGTGCACCATTCAGTGTGCACACAGCCTGACATGAAGCTATGATTGAACATGATGTGTATGTGGAGAGCAGATTGTTCTGACATTTGTGTAAAATACACCCTGGGATGTTGACAGGTCCCATGCAAGCTGTATGTATGGCTTTAGAGAGTGCAGCTTGTACCTGCATAGTTGTTATTACAGGGACTCTGTAGTGTACATGGATATATAAATATGTGTACCTGTTGGGGGGAGGTGAGAGTGGATTTAGGTTATCCAAGACCCTATCTGGATGAACAGGTGCTATTTCTGTAGGTGCAGTACTTCTCATGCCATAGTGCTGTGAAGCACGGCGGTCTTGTTGCCATTATGATTCATGACACAGCTATAGAATGCTCTGTGGTTGGCCTCATAATATGTGGCTGATTAGTTCCACAGTAGCTTTGTGTGGTTTTATATGGTGTATCTGCATCTTACTGAGGCTGACCAGGGATCACCTCCACTCATGTGTGTTCACTCTTGCAACAGTTTCTACCTTCTGTGGTACAGTTTAAGGCAGGGTACCACCAGTTTGCTTTCCTGTTTGTGTTTGGTTGAATCATGGTTCTGTTTCGTTAGCACAATCACTGCACTTATGTGAGTGCTTAAAGTGCATTTGTGTAGGTTCAGCATTTGCACATGCATTGTCCATCTGCATGGGTGCCATGACAGTCACCACTTTGCTCTTAAGAAGCATAACATTGGCTTTGGAGACTAACTATGTGTAGCATACTGTTAGCTCTGTTTGTGTGACTATGGTGATCCAGGTCATTGGGGTTAGTGAAATCCAGCATACACTGAGCACAGGTGTTGGTACATGAGGAGGCTTCCCAGTTCATAATGGGATAGTTGAGAGTAGCCATTATTATGGTTTCCTGTCTCAAACCTAATAGTCCCCATTACAGCACAATATGACAGTTGGGAATTCTGAGGCATGGTGGGTGATCTGACGCAAGGTGCAATTTGGATTCCACTTTGGCACAAAGGTTTATGTAAGTGCAACTAGCATGGGGGTGTACATATCCTTCAGGAATATGGACACACCTGTGACCTGTGTGTTCCAGTAAAGGATAATGGCCAAGAGGTGAGGTATGTGTTATAACATGGTCATGCAGGAGTGCTCTCTGGAGCATTGAACCATATCTCAGTCACTGCACAGATATGTTCTCCATGTTAAGGATTGACGTAAGTGAGTCCATATTGAGTTTCTGAAATGTATCACTGAGTAGTGAGACCTGCAGTTTATTGCTTGGCTGTCCCTGTTACAGCAGTGGACTTCCACTTGAACCTTGCATGATGAAGGCATTATAGGGGAAGCATGAGTCGTAGCCAGTATCCAGATTCCCAGGGGTGACAGGTGCAGGCCTTGTAAGGCAAAGCATCATGGTCTGTCAACCATGTTATCCCAAGCAGAGAGATACTGGATACCCTTTGAATTACAACAGTATATTAGACAATTGTGGAATACAATACTTTTGTCCCTGTACTGCAGTATAATTCTGGCCAATGGCAGAATGCTACCCAGGCCTTGGGACATACCTGCATGGGCTACAAGACCTGACAGTTCCTACATGTGTGTTTCCATGCATTCCAGGCTACTGCATCACAGGTCCTGCACAACAACATGGAATATGCCAGAGCCATGTGTATAGTTCTAAAGGTGGTCTGAGTGTATGGGTATGTGGCTAATCATGGCAGACAGGCAGCTGACAGTATGTTTGCCCTCATATAGCTTGATGTGCAACATAGTGCTACAGTTTGCATTCACAAATGAGTACTGTTAGGCATGTTTCTGGCTATGTGTTCTGAGGAGTGGCACAATTTGGCAAACTATGTCATGCAGTTTGTGTACTTTGTTGTCTGTCTATTCCAGCTTGGGAGGTCTCTTGCTTGGCCAGATACTTAGAAGCCTCTGTGAATGTGTGTGATTTCTGGTGGTATGTGTGGGTGTCCTTACTGTATTCTGGTAAGGATATGTGTTGAGTGTGGTGATGAGATGCATGTGTTAACCTACACCTCGTGACTGTCCAGGCCAGTGATGGCTGTAGACTGGACTGCCTTCCAGCTTACCTCTGTAGTTGCATCCCAGACAATGTGCGGGGTGTGTTGTTAGGTGGGTTAGGTAGTGTACATGGCATAGAGATTACATTCCCCCAGGATGGCCACATACACAAAGCTGACATTAGTAAACACCAGTAGCTGACTAGTGGACATGCCTGTATAAGCATTCAGTACTACAAGTACCAAGTACTGTATTTAGTTTACTTATTGATTATGAAGATGTTTTAGATGGTGATGCTCACAAGTAAATATTTGTGTTATGGACGTGACAACACTGGCTATTACAGAAACATAGTAGCTAACTTTAGCAGCAATCCTCATCTGAGGAGCACATCACATCCTGATAGTTGATTACAGGTGACACAAGTGTCAACAGGTCTATATCCTTTTCTGGGTATATACTCACATATCCACCAGAACCATGAGTCTGTTGGGCATGGACACCCACTCCCCAAACAGAGTCAAGTATCAATAGACTCTGCTGCCACTATCAACATGATCAGGATATAATCCAATAGTGTAAGCCATCACCTATGAAGCAGCTATTACATATGGGCAGCAGTCTCCTACATCTTACACTCCTACTGCAGATGTTACACTGGAGTTAAAGATGATATGCAACTTGTTTCATTACCAGTACTGTGCACAACCTTACATACAGTATTTGCAAGTGGCTGTTAGGTTGGCAATGAGAGGTTAGGCTACACAAATCTGAAAGTTCAATCAGTGTGTCTCTACTCTCAATATCCACTCTATGTAGGTGTGCACATAGCCATTTGGCCCAGCCCTGTACAAAGGGTCACTACACATTTGCATAACATGTACACATGCACAGCTGTTACTGCTTGCAAATGATACTAGAGAGGTGGATATTACAAGTCTTATGTACATGGATAGTTATCGAGCTCTTCCACTTTTCTTTGCTATCATGCTGCTAAACTATCTGATGAATACAATTCATATGTATCGTGTTACTGAGTACTGTACTTGCCAACAGACATGACTAATGTTTGCATAACATAACACAAATGTTATGTAAAACGGAATACAGATCTGCCTAGAATACTGTACACTACACAGTTATTGGCACAATATCCCACAATGAAAATCATATTTGCAAAGTAAGCCCACCTTTGACATGTCCATCTCACTAATACACCCATATATATGTCTACTGTTACAATATATCAACATATACTATCCCCTGTTATAGCACATACTTGTTGGACCAACCCTGGCACTGACAGTGGCTGGAAAATAATTGGTGAATTCCAAGCCCATATATATCATCCCTTGTGGTGTATGAGGTGTTTGCCTTGTGACCTACAGCAGTACACACATAGAATACTACAAGCATTACTACTGTTCAACAGTACATCACTACAAGATAGCTATTTCTACTATATGCATTGATTACATTGTAATTATTACAGAACAGGTACTACATACACAGACATACTAAAAGTTATACATACCTTCTTGGTAATTGGAGGTGTTATTGACTGGTATTTTAATCTTTTTCGGTTTGTGTTTCAATCTTTTTTTGGGTATTTTGTATTGTTCTGCAGGTATATACAGATGGTTTGAATGTGTGACAAACCATCCTTTTATAGTTAGAGAGGAGTAACATGTGTTATCCTGATCACCAATTGGTGTTCCAAAGTAGTTAATTACATGCAGATCAGCTGTGCAGCTACTCCATTAGTCAATACCATGGCAACAGTGGAGTATAATTGAGTACTCCACTTGGGCATTGTCCCTTTGCCTTACTTGTGAGGAAGACAGCCTGTAAGTATTGTCTGAAATCTATTGCAACAGCTGTATGGAGACAAACACAAATAGATTGTGTGCAATGTCTAGAAGATTTCATCTAAATGTGAGTACTGCTGTTATATTTCTGAACATTGCTACTTGTGCAGTGTTTGTCTGTACCTAATACTTCTGCATATGCTTCAGTCTGGCCAGGATGTTTGACTAGCTCAAGACTGTATGGCTATGCATATAATGTTAAGGGGTTTACAGTGTGCTCACCAGACATCTTTAGTTTGGTGTAAATGTGTATCGCACTTTGCTGATAATCAGTAATTGGTAACACTTCCTGATATAATTACTTTTCAACCCTCTGAAACAGAAATTGTTCAGACAAACCCTGTCACATCAGCAGCTGTTCCATTGTATAACAGCAACTATTTCACATAGGGCCATGTTAGTGTGGCTCTGTCCAGGTATGTCAAGGTTTCAGCAGATGTCATACAGTGGGTGAATAATTGGTTATGGTATGACAGTATGTATTGTTGTAATTAGTTTGGATGTAGGGGAGATGTTGGTGGGCGTACATAGCAGATGCAGGGGTGTAGGAACTGCTATTATACATATTCTGTATGTGTGTGGGGGTTCTTTCCCTATGTGAACACCTATCCCTTAGTGGACTAATATTATTGTGATTGCAGGCTGATTCATTAAAGCACTGTTAAATGTTTCCTTTATAGCATGCAGGTAATGTTAGTCCTTGAATCCTTTTAGCAATACATCGGAATGTAATAAAATTTGCTAAATGAAAGATGTCTTTGTATTTTTGTCATGGATACTTGCAGTCATTGTAGTTGTGTTGGTGACTAAGCCTATTTGGCTAGTGTCCAGGGAACATATTTTAATAGTGTATTTGGCATATACTCTTTATATGTTATGTTCATATTGTTTGGGGGTGGCAGAATGTGTGATTGCTATGGTCCATGTTATACTCAGATTTGAACACTTCAGATGTTGTATACACACATGTATGTATATGTATATGTATATAGATAGATATAGATATATAATATATTTTATTGCATACGTTTATATGTACCGCTATAGATGTGTAGAGGTTTTTAACATATCTATATATCTACATATATGTATATATCTATATATCAACATGTATCTATCTCTCTCTCTTTATATACATATATATATATATATATATATATATATATATATATATATATATATATATATATATGTACATCTGTATATATATATATATATATATATATATATATATATATATATAGCATACACCTTTCATTGGGTACATGATGGTTTGTCCTATTTCCACACAATCCTCCCTTTTGTGTTTTAACTTGTCGGAATATACAACTGGCATAGGTACATTTAAGCTTAGTGGTAGGTTACTCTGAGGATGCTGTACATGGTTGTGGGTTCCAATCCTGGAAGGGGTTATTATTTTACCTCTCAGAGCAGGCACTGGTAGGGAAAGTGTGATTAATGCACATTTAAGCAGTTATAAGCAAGTTTGCCCATGGTCTACGCGACGGTAAGCAAAGGTTACACCTGTGAAGTGCTTATCCGTTTAAATGTGTTTAAGCGCCGCTTACCTTCATGCAAATCTGCACAAAACCACTTAAAAGTGCCTTAATCAACCTGCATCCAACAGCCCTTATTCTGGTCCTCAAAATAAATTAACAGCCCTTGCAGGTTGTAATCCCGGGACCATGAACACCACAATCAGTGACTTTACCACTAAGGCATCTGAGATATGTACAAACATTATGGTGTTTAGAATATACATTTTACTATGGGCATTCATCACTACTGAAAACAAATGTGACAGTCAGTTGGTGAACATATGTATGATACATGTTAATGCTCATATGTTTGTGGAACTAAGTGTTGCAATGTGACCTGACAGTGTGTATTAGGGATGAGAATGGTTCTTGTTTTGTATCCTTTTTTTATTGTCTCCATACTCCATGTATACACCTCCAGTTCACTTATTGAACATCCAACCCAGGCTCTCCTTGATGCATAATTCCATTACCCATCATTCTTCCCCTCCCCAAACTCCACATACACAACAACCATCCCTTCTATGGTGAATTAAATTAATATTAACAGTTATAATACCAGAGCTGCATGTGTTTTGTGTATACTTCAATTCCTTTGGCTTTCTTCTGTGTCAGGAAGTGTGTTCATAGATGTTTATATATATATATATATATATATATATATATATATATATAGCTATAGATGTAACTGTATTTATATATATATATATATATGTGTGTGTGTGTGTGTGTGTGTGTGTGTGTGTTTGTGTGTGTGTGTGCACATCACTGAAATGTATATATATATATATATATATATATATATATATATATATTAATTTTTAACAGTTATACATATGTAGACTTGTATATGTTGATTCACAAACTACAGTACATTACAATGTACTGTACATATGTACACAAAGTGACTGTCCCATTTGTGGTCAGTACTGTGGAGTGCCTATAGTAAAATGTGTAGTCTAAAAGCCATGAAACATGTGTACAGCTCTGATGGCTTAGTGGTAAGTCCCATGACTATGGTGTGCATGGTCTAGGGTTCAAGACCTGCAATGCTATAGAAATGTTTTTTACTCCAGAATAAGGCTCATTTAAGATGTTGTAAGCATGTTTAAAAGTGTTTGTGCGACATTAAACCAGCAGTTAAGCACAGTTAAACGAAATTTAAAACCTTATAACCTGTGCTCGCAAACACGGCCACATCTGCTAACTACTCAGGATATATATATATATTTCAGTGTAGTAACATCTCACTATGTGCTTACATAACATTACAATCTCTGTTGACTTTACTCTCCGGCACACGAGTTTATATGGGTGTTTCAAATGTTTGTTATACTGAAGATTATTACCTAAATATGCAAGCTGTGGTTAAGGAATACATTTTAACATGAAAAACATCTCTGACTTTATTGGAATTTGAACCACGAATGCACAGATATAATGCAAATGCTGTAACCATTACACTATTGACATTAACATTGCTTCTGCCTATTTCCTATTTAGATGATTTATATGTGTAAGCTAGGCTAAACAAAGGACGGAGGCACCCAAAATCACAGAGCTTCACTTACTCATGAAATGAAAACATAACAAATGAAATGAGAGACTATAAATTAAATTCCTAACTACATTAGGTATAGCCCCTCATTGACACACTTCAAGAGAAACCTTGATGTGTGAATGGGTAACAGAATATAAACCCCTGGGATCATGTGTCCCAGAACCATACAGCCAGGGGGAGGGGAGCCCCTCCAGTTTTATAGCTGCAAGACCTGTTGTGGAAATTGAATGGTGTTGGATTTTCACATTAACATGCCCTTTTTAGATCACTAAATGCCCCTATCACCCTCCGTCACCTCAGTCTTCAACAGCTTCCGGCAACTCTGCCTGGAATTACTTCATTGGCTATGCTTGACAGAGGCTCAGTTACTTCATCAATAGTGCGGAGAAAGCCAACACACTGTAGGTATGCTTCTAAATGGCTTTGGGCAGATAGCCTACTACCTATCTGTGAACCTCTAAAGTGCAGGCCATCCCAGAAATAATATGTGAATAAACAGAGCTTTCAGATCATAATATACAGTGAGAAATCACCATGCAGTCAGAAAATAGTAAAGTACAGCAAGAAAATCCAGAACACTGATACTTAATCACTCCAAAAGCCTATCTTGGAAGCTAGTAGACTTGTATCAGTTTAAGACTTTCTATTACTTACCGGTAGGTTACCTACAGGAAAGATGAGAAACAAGCACAGATGGGAAACATGCATGCAACACTACCATACCAGCTTGCATGTGTCAGCCTTAGGCTTTCGAATACTGGCCAAGGCTTTTGGCGCCCCCATGTGTGCCTTTTTTAGGAAAGGATCAAAGGTGAATCCCACCTCCATAAACAGCGCAATAGAAGACTCATTGAGGGTTATGCTACTCAACGCCAGGAGTTGAAATCACAAAATGCACGCACTCACAGCACTCCACAGTATGGATAACGTCAACATCTGTGGAGTAACTAAAACCTGTTTTAAGGCTTCTGAGAGCACACAATCACTACTGGACTACAACCCATACCACACATTTTGGCCACAGAACATGGACTGACACAGACATGGAGGGGGTGTATCCATATTCATCAGGGATACCTACACCTCCAGGTTAGTGGGGAAGCATGATACCTCTGAGATCATCCATGTGCAGCTAACATCAGCCACAACTGCAATGCAAACTGTGGCCTGCTACAGATCACCCTCCATGACCCAGGACCACCACTCCACCTACCTGGAGACAGTGGAAAACATGACAGTCCTTCCGAACACCCTGGTATTGGTCTATTTCAACTACCCTACCATTAACTGGAAAACCTACTCGAGTACTCACTTCCAGGCCCAGCGCTTCCTGGGATTTATCACCTTAGACGCCCTGTATCAGATGGTAAACTCCCCAACCAGAGGTGGAAACTTACTAGAAGTGGTAATCACCAACATGGGTGACAGGTGCAGCACAGCAGAGGTAAACCTGTCACTGGTTAGATCTGACCATGTACTATTCACTGATAATTTCCACACCCAACCATCTCCCCCACCCAAGGATACCACAGTTAAAACCTTTCCTACAGCCAACTTCACACTACTAAAGACAGAGGTGGGAGGTTTCACAGCCCCCACACTAAGGGAAAACACTGCTCAAGATACATAAAGATTTACAAATGCACTCTATAAGCACCTACAAGGATGTATGGATCATGCCATCACTGGTAAACCAAGACTCGCTCCTCCAAGACAAGGACACCAGTCTGGTGGACCCCTGCAATAAACAGGCTATACAACAGAAGTAGGACAGTAGTCCAGAAAAACAGCAAATCCCAAGAAGGACAGACATCCGTGATCAGTATTAGTAAGAAACTTAGGTCCCTCATGAAATCATCCAAGGCTAACTTCAACAGGAAAATAGGCAAGGATTCGAAAGATAACTACAAAGCCTTCTTTGGCTATGTCAAGGATCTAACTGGTAACACACAGATTTGCGCTGTGCCAGTGCAATACAGCACAATATATACTGAACCTACTGATATCGCCAACATCCTTGCAGATACATTCACTGCAAACTTCACCCCTAAAGAGCCCACAACATACAAAAAGTACAGTATCCTAGACATCAGAGACACACAGGTGGAAATAGCCCTCTCAAATGCCAAAACACAGCATCAGTGGAGGCAGATGGTGTCCCAGACTGCGTCTTGCAAACACTACAAGCTGAACTAACCCCCCACCTAATTAAGCTTTTCAACCTCAGCCTCTACACAGGCTACATGCCCATACAATGGTGCATAGCAACAGTTATTCCACTCCACCAAGGTGGAAACACAACTGACCATGGTAACTACCACCCCATAAGCCTGACTAGCCTGGTCTGCAAAGCTATGGAGCGCATCATCATGGCACTCATTAACAAAGATGTTGGTAACCTCCAAGCACTTGACCCAACCCAGGTCAGCTTGGTTGAGTGCAGATCATGCCTACTGAACCTGTCTGACATCTTACAGACAGTCACCAAGGTATTCAATGAGGGGAGAGGTGGTTCACACATACTACCCAGACCTTGCCAAGGCTTTTGACACCATTCCCCACTCAGGTATTATTGATAAAATCAGTAGCCTGTACATAAACCCATACATCACAGGAAGGGTTGCCAACAAGCTTACACACAGAACCCACATGGTAAGACTAGCAAGCTTCAGGTCCAACTCTTAACCAGTCACAACTGGTGTCCCACTGGACTCTGTTTGGCATATACTTCTCAGAGGTACAGGCAAACACAGGCGGACTATGGCAGACCATGTTTGGCAATGACTGCAAACTGGGAGCCATAATTGACAGTCCAGCTGACAGAGACATCCTTCAAAGAGCCTCACTGAGATTGACACAGGGTGTCAAAGTCATGGCCTCCAGCTAAGTGCCACAAACTGCATGGTCATTCCATTTGGGAAAAACTAAACACCCACATATTAACACATAAGTTGCAGCCACCTTAATATAGATGAGGTAATAGGGGATCTGGGGACTAAGGTAGATAGTGATCTCTCCTTTGACAATCATATCGCCACAGTAGTTAGGACATCCTGATATGTAGGCCATCTGATTACTAAAGGGTTCTCATCTAGACATGCTGAGGTTGTAGTGCCCCTTTACTCATCACTCATCAGTCCCATCTTAGAGTATAATAACCCATTTGGGATATACCTCAGAAGACACTTCCAACAACTGGAAGGACCATGAACGTACCTGGCCAAGAAAATTACTGGCCTCAAACATATGTCCTATGTAGCCAGACTGAATAAACTCCTGCTTTACTCAGTAGCATCTTGTTTATTCAGAGATGATCTCTGCTGGCCTACAAAGCCATGTCCAACTTAGGCTTAATGGATATGCTCCACCTATGGGAATCCATGTCACAGTGAGTCACACACTGTAGTGAGCTGAACCTTGCTGCAACAATAACTAGAACATGCTGGAGGGACAGATTCCTGTCACAGAAACTCCCCATGCTTTGGAACAACATCCCTAATTACATTATACAGAGCCCCTCACTAACACTCTTCAAGAAAAACCTTGAAGAGTGGATGGGGAACAGTAGATACACTCCAGGGATTCCACCATTGGCTCTGCTCCACAGAGGGGCCATTAATCAATCAATGGGGTGGCAAAAGCTGACACATTTTGGCTAGGCCTATGAATGCCCTCAGGCAGTTAGCCAAGTACCTACCTATGAACCTATGCATCCAGTATCAGCACATGCTGATAGCTTAATTTACTGTTCAGGTGTTGACTTACCTTGTGCCAATAGCAGTTGTGTGTGCAATAGTTGAGGGCTGCCTATGTTGGATGCATACAGTAGACTGCCTATACATGACAATTTACAGGTAGTCTTGTGTGTGTGACATCCATTTTTACTGTGTGTGCAGGTGGAGAAAGGTGTCAGTCCCAAGGTGCCTACACTTTCAGTGTGTGTGCTATATGTTCCCTCCTTGCCAAGGCATGGGCATACTGGGTACGCCTCCGTCTGCCTACTGGGGCTGGCTCAGGGTGTTCGTGGTCTGAGTACCTCTGTGCCTGGGGGGCCCTTGGCAATGCTTGTGGGCTGTGAGGGCCTTCAACATTCTGTCCCTGCTGCAGCTGTTTCCGCAGGATCACATTGTGTAGCATGGCACATACTATGAAGATGTGGGCACACGTGCCTGGAGAGTACTGCAAGGCTCCACCAGATATGTCCAACAACAGAACCATGATTTAAGCATCCCAAACACATGCTGTATGATGATTCTGGTTTGTGCATCTGCCTCATTATGGCATTCTTGCATGGGTATGTGCGCATTTCTGATGGGAGTCATCATCCACGGTTCCAGTGCATAGCCAGCATCCTCCACCAGGTGGCCATATAGGATGTCCCCCCTGGCAAATACCTGATACAGCTGTGAGGCATGCCAGATGTGGGACTTGTGATATCTTCCAGAGCTGCCAGCACACACATCCATGATAATGCCCTGGGCATTGCACATGACCTGGCAGTTGATGGAGGGGTATCCCTTGCGGTTTATGTAGCACCTACCCTGCTCACCGGGTGGTGACTTGATGTGTATGTTCATGCAGTCTATTGCACCCAGTACCTCCGGGTATTCTGCCACACGGTGGAAGAGACACACATTGCCAGCCAACTCCTCCTGCTTTTGGGGGAAGTATATGTGCTCATTGGCATGTGGTAACATGGCATCCAGGAACTGGTGAAGTACCCTGGATGCTGATGTTTGTGAGATTCCCATGATATCCCCAGTTGGCCTTTGAAAGGTACCTGTGGCTAGTATTCTCAGGCTTACACATACCTTTGTATCCACTGGGATGGGTTCCCCTCTCTTTGTTCTGGCTCTGAGGTGTGGCTGGCACAGCTCCACAAATTGCTGTAGGGTGTTCCTGTCCACCCTGTAATGCTCTACTATCTCCAGATCATGTAGCCCCTGGTAGGTTGCCCTGGGTTTGAACACTCATCTCCTCCTCTGGTGCCTGAGGTGGTTGTCAGCATCATCCTCCACACCACCTTCAGTCTCCAAAGCATGCTGGTGTGTACAAGCTATGGCAGCCCCTAACATGTACATATTAAAAGTTCCCCGTATGTATACACCGATGGTGCAGAGTGTATGGGAATACACAAGTGTGTGTGGTGTGTTTTCACACTTTATACTATTGTGCTATGGATGCTGCTGATGTCATTGGCTGTGTATGAGCAATTCCATCTGCAGGGTATCTTAATTATGGGTGTTACAGTGAGTACTGCAAGTGTGGGGCCTGTAGTGTGGAGTTATGCTTGCCTGCCTTGATTAATCTGCTGCCCTTTAATTCACTTTTAAACCTGGATCCCCTCCCATTGTCTGGCATGCATCCACCTGCCAGCTTTCTTGTTTTGTACTTTCCCTACCCAGTCATGTGTTACAAAATGTGTTTTGTAGCTGATATAATGCAATTCTGCTTTGTTCTGCTGTGACACTTTACTGTTTTCTTTGCAGTACAGCCCCTCCCCTTTCCTGTTCTGCAGCCTTGTTAGCTGTTGTCAATGGCCCACTGTAGGTTCCTAGGCGTTAATTAGTCATTTGCACTCCAATTTCTCTGCTGCAGCATTTCCTTATTTTTTCCTATATCCTTCCTGTTTCAGCTCTAGTGCGCGCTGCGCAAACACGTTGACCGGGTTTAAGTGTGTTTTTATCTCCGTTCACATGCATACTCGGTTACCTTGTGTGCTCTCAGCTAAGAAAAGCTAAAGCCAGTTCAACACACCCCTTTCCTGCAGCTTTGCTTATCTATGGGCAAACCGGGTTAGCACTGCTCCAATGTGCTTACAGCAAAGGGGACACAACCCTCTCTTGATGTCATCTTTATCTCATGGGCACACCTCGGTGTTATAACGCTACACTGTGAGGTGCATCCTTACACCAGTGGGGAATCTGGATTCACTATTACTCCTCTCATTTGCATGAGATTGCCTACTAATTCCTAGATACTGCGCATAACACTGACACAGTCCCTTAGCATCCCTTGCACCATGGTGTGGTGTAACATGCCTGCCATTGACTATTATGGGGAAATCATGATATGTGTTACATTGCAGTTTTATTCTATATTTTTCTGATTTTCTTGCGATCCCGTTTGCGAGCCGCTGCCCTACGCTTAATCATCGCGATAGTGCGAAAAAAAAAATTAAATGTTATTTTTATATTTTGTACATGTTTTTTAATGCCAATGGCTATAAATTTAGCCATTGGCATATATTAACAATATAATACATGTGTTTGGCCAGCTGTCATGGCTCCGATTTTATGTTTGCAAAAATGTAAACCGTTTTTTTACGGTTTACATTTCTGCATGCTTACACTATGGCTGCACCACTTCCTGGATCGCTAAATACCTTCATTTGCATGCTACACTGCTGCAAATGGGGTAATTAGCATACAGATGCCAGGTGCTGTGCTGGCGTAGCATACACAGGTAGTGCACGTGGAAACAGCTTGTACCTGGATTGCTCGCTGGCCATATTTGGTGTTGGAATGCCAATGCTATGCCTGCACCTGGCGCAAGCTTCGTGAATCCTGGGGAATATCTAGCACACAAATTAATAGAAGAGAAAGCATATTAAGTTGTACAATAAGAGTAAATGAGTTGTTCAGTGATAAAATAGTTGAATGAACTGGTAGTCACCAAGGTTGAAGGCTTTATTAAGGACTATGCAAACTGCTCCAGTTAAGTGACCTCCATCATCCATATTTGTTAAAATATCATCTGTAAATGTGTATAGAGCAGAAAATGTACTTTTTGCAGACCAGTAATCGTGTCAGTTTTTTGAAAGTATACCATCCAAATCCCATCGAGCTACGCGCTCGAGAGACTTGAACCTCAGCACTGAAATAAATAGGACATGCCGACGGGAGAGATTCATAACCCAGAGGCTCCCTTCACTCTGGAATAAAATCCCAGTCCAGGTTAGACAGAGTCCCTCATTGACTCTCTTCAAGAGGAATCTTGATGAGTGGATGGGAGATAGTAGGTTTACCCTGGTTATCACTTCTGTGTCACTGTTAGACAGAGGCACAGTATACTAACCTCAAAAAAGGGCATAGCAAAATTCATTTAAAATGGGTGGCGAAAGCCAGACACACTCTGGCTAGGCTTATAAATGCCCTAGGGCAGATAGCCTCGTATGAACCTATGAATTTTAATGCATTCAGCATGTTAGATATGTACTAATTTTTCAAAACCTCTGTCTAAGGATGGGCAAGGTGGACATGAGTCTAAAGACAGGGGGTGAGTTGGGATTAATATTTGGGAGGGGATTCATGATAATATTTTTCCATATGTCAGGGAAGGAAGTTTGACAGTGTGAGGTTATAAATCTGTTTTTGTGGTTATGTCATATGGTCTGAGCAACGGTTAAGGAACCATAGATGAAGGATACATGCTCTGGTGGGTTATCATGTGGAATGCTGCTAAGTAGCTTTACTGTGTTTTTAAGAAGAATTTTATATAGGAGAAAAGAGAGGTAAAATCTGCTGGATTTGGTTGAGTATAAAAAGTAGGAGGGAGGAGGAAGTTGACTTTATTCTAATAAAAATTCTCTTGATCAGTGTTTCAGTTGGGGTACTGATTCTGGATCTGCCAATGTGCTAAATTATGAGTTTATAGAAGTTTAGATTGATTGAAATGTATACCTTTCTTATTTTGTAGGAAGGTGGCTTTGTGTCTTATGAACTGTTAGTTTTGAAGACTTTTGAAAATGTCCCAGGATTCTTGGAAGTTAACTGATTTCCATATATATCAATTTTCTTTGAATTTTTGATTTTTTTTCAGTTCCTTAGCCATCTGCACTAGTTGAGCTTTTGTGGACAGGTAGTTAGGTGGAAGATATTTTTTGAAGTTTGAGAAAAAAGAGTTTGAGTAAAAGAGTTATTGTTTGCGTTCATAATAGTTTAGTAAACTAGCAGACTTTTAAAAGTTGGTTGAATTTTTTAGTGTTTTTGCAGTTTTGATCTAAAGAAAATTTTGATTGATTTTATGTAAAACTGTTGAGTTTTTGGTTTACCTACATAAGGTTGCGAGTCCGTTGTAGATGCTCTAAAGTGCGAAAGTACAACAGCAGGATATGTAAATTTCGAAACACATTAGTGTGGATTCAAATGAACGAAGGCCAGTGTGCATTCACTCATGTGAATTTGGCATTCCGTGTACTATATTATATTAGCAGGAGGTGCGGGGGATGCAGGGGGCTTGCCCCCCTGCATAACGGTGTTTGGAGACATCTGGAAATGGGTGTTTCGAACACATTTGACATTTCTGGATTGTGGGATTCATTATGTAGCACTTTCGCTGTTTTCAGCAGTCGAAAGTGCAGTTTCCAACATTTTGAGACAGATATTTGACCAGTTGAATGTTCTAGTTATGACTTAATGCAGGTAAACCGAGTTTTTATCTTGAAAAATATAGGATATGATTACTAAGGGGTGGAGACATACTTGAAATAAAATCTTCATTGCTTTTATGTATAACTGATTATTTTTTTGTAGAAAAATACAGGATAATGATTATTAATGGACAGGGGCATGCTTGAAATATCCACAATAGCATCTTAGGAGAAGATTATAATGAGATATTATAATGAGTGATTTCCTGGTTTTAGATTTGGTCTAGTAGGCTTGATTATTAATTGCACCAGATCTTGGTCAACTAGGCATTTTCTAAAATATGGAGTATTGTGGTTGAAGTTTAAGTTAAAAACTTTTATTATCTATATATTTTAGCTGTTTGATTGAAGTAGCTTCTTTGATTATAGAGAGTAACTATTTCATTTTCATCTGGGAGGTGGGGGTAGAAAGCAATCTACTGCAATGAGCACAGTGTTTCCATTTTCCAGTGGTAAGATGACAAACAGCCACTTCGGATCATGCATATAAATGGAATGGGCTTATAAGGTCATGGTTATGAGAAATTTGTTTATTAAAGGATTGTGAGTACTTCCACCTGACGTTTCACCTTTTCTACTGTCAAAGTTGCATCTATACCCAAAGAAGTACATTTGAAGGGAGGGAGAGTTCAACGTAATACAGAATTCCTTGACTGTAAATATATTTTGAGAATGCTCAAATGCTTACATTTGGTCATATTTATTTTTTAGACTCCCTGCATTGAAAAAAATGCCAGTGCTGATATGTTTCAGACAATAGTTAAAATATAATAGTAATTCTAAATAGGGCAGAATAAGGATTTAAGTGTAGTATCTCACTGGTAAATTTAGGATATTTAAATATTTCTATGAATATGACTGAGTAAAGGGTGTACATTGGTATATAAATGATACAGTAACAACTGATAGTGTACAAAGGCAAATAGCTGTGCTACTGTTACTTGTTTGTAGTGTAGAAATAAAGGTTGATTAAATATACTGTGTTACTTCTCTGATGCAATGAAGTGCAGTACTGAATGTTACAGCTACAGCAGGGACCTCTTCATGTCAGGGAGTTGTGAGGGTGGCCTAATGGTTAAGGTGTTTGCCTTACAAACATAAGGTGCAGGGTTTGAGTCTCACAAGGGATAATTGGCTAGACTTAAAATGGCTTGCCATGGCAGTTAGCTTAGTACTAATCTATTAACCTAACCTAAATGTCACAACACCAATCAGAAACATATAGCCAGGAAATTTAAGAATGGCACACTTTATCATAAAATAGTGTTATGGCATTAAGCATGTGTGTTCTGCCTGGTAAAATGCAAAACAGAATAACACAGCTTCAGTCAAAAAAGTACTACAATGGTGGATGTTGTTTGTAGAATTATTTTAAAATAGTGTTTGTTACTTTTTCATTGTTATAGCCTACAATACAAAATGCTGCAGCTCCAGTTAGGATCCCCTTTCTGGGTATCTCAGAACAGATTCTGTCACCACAAAGTCGAGCTATATTGCTACCATTGTTTTACTCAATATTACAATGTCAAATGTCAATTTGGCAAACATATTAGAATGGTTCATCTAGTGTTTCTATTATGATAATATAAAATGCACAGCAACACATCTTTAATAGATCTTTAAAAGTACTTTGTCCTTTCCATTCAACAATACAGACTCAAGTTTCCTCACACATCTTAAAATATTGTTTGCAATGCAAATAATTGCCTCCTCTACTACTATTGACAATAGACAGCTCCTAAATGCGTTATCCTGTGCATGTGTCCCCTCATATTATGTATGGTATGATCCCAGTTATTCTTATTAGTGGTAATATATAAGTACTGACCTTGGGATGGGTAAGGCCAATCTTTAACCAAATGGAGTATTATTTTGAGCACAAAAAGGGAAATTGTCTTGGCAAACCTACAAGGGTAGCTAACCTAGTACTTGCCTATGAATCTATGAACCCATGATACCTCAGATATTTCAGAAAAATGATTATTGCCATAGAATAGTAGTTATGTTGTTACCAATGTGTGCCTTGTCAGATAAAAATGTAAAACAGAATTTCCATTTTCAATTAGACATGTACCACAATGCCGAATGTTGGTTTGCAAAATTCTCTCTCTTTTAATTCAATAGTATGCTATCAAATGTTCATTTTTATACATATTTTAAGTGCAAAGCAATATGCCTGTGCTTCTGCTGGTAATCTCCCCCAGTCAGATATCTCAGAATACAGACTGTGAGCACACAGCTGCCCTATTTTTCTTGTATTCCTTATTTTTTAATTCAACAGCACAGTGTTAAATTTTGTTTTTTAAAGATAGCTTGGAATGCAGTCTATTGCTTGTCCATTATGATAAAATGCAGAGGAAAATGTCACAGCTTCAGTGTTTCAGAAAAGCACTTATTACCATAGAATACAGCTATGCTGTTAACATTGTGTGTTCCATCTAAGAAAATGCAAAATGGAATATCACAGCTCAGGCCAGAAAAAGCAGCATAGTACCATATGTTGCTGACTGGAAGTTTTATCTTTTTCTTTTAATTAAACAATGCACTGCCAGATCCTGCTGTCCACACACATTTTAAAATGTTGTATATCACTTGTCCCTCACAATAATATGCAAAATCGAATGTAATAGATTGGGTACTTCAGAACAGTTCTTATCACCACAAAATAGCACAATGTTACTATCTATGTGTATTTGGCCTAATAAAATGTAAAACAGAAGGTCACACCTACAGTCAGTAAACTAGTACACTGCTGACACTGTTTTCCTTGTTAAACAAAACCATGTGTGTAGACCTTGTTTTACTGCACTGAAAAAAGTCTTCATAGAAACAACTGACCAGTATCAAAATGTTGTATGACAGTAAATAGCATTCCAGCCATGACTACAATGTATTCAAGGGTGATCAGACTGTTGAGAAAAGATCCAAACTTTAGAATACGTATATAATTTCACTGCATAATCCACTAAGAAGCTTTGTGTACTAAAGAACTCCAGTTAAATTCATTAAAGTCTGTTGTCTCTAAAAATGGTTTACTTCATCTGGGGAAGGGTATTACATTATTGATTGTTTTGTAGTTATCTTGAAGATATGGATACAAAATGTATCCGCCCACAACTTCTTTTTCCTATTTTTGCACATAGGATCAGGGCATCACTTCAACAGTAACAGCCACCGAGAGCCCATGGTCATACAGCTGGGTGGCTAGCCCTGCTGTGGTTGTTCTTTCATACCACACATAAGCACACACACTCACACCCATGTCCAGTTTGGAGTGTTTAGTCCACCTATTGCATGGCTTTGGAATATGGAAGGGGAATATAGGGGGAAGCCACAGCACCTGGATAATACTCATGCAAAGACTGGGAGCACATGCTGATTGCACACAGAAATTCTTGCTTTAAGGTGACAACACTACCAACTGTGCCATTGTGCCACCCCAACATATAGCAATGCTGTTCTTCATAATGTGGTGAGATGGCTTAAGGGAGAAAAACTGCTGGTCATTTTCTTGTGTAATGTTGGTACAAACTAAAGAATTTTTGACAGGGTAAACAGCCCTGTGAAGAGCTTTGAGGCCCTGCCTTTCAGCTGGATCTCTTTATCTGACTGACATTAGTCTCATATTACTCAGTATCTTAACAAGCTAAATTTAAATCTGCAGAGTTTTAATTTCTAGACTGACTACTCTAATACCACAATGGTGGTCTGCTCTCTGCTTGAACTTATTCTAGAAAACAATATATTTGTATATGAAAATGACATTTATCTACAATGATGGGGTGTAGCTATGGGCATCCCTTGCATGAATTCATATGCAAATTTTGTGAAAAGCAGCTGGGAAGAGAAGATTGTTTTGAAAGCCAGTCAATACCATGGAAATATTAAGCTCTATTGGCATTTTGTCAATGATATTTTTATGTTATGGTCAGGAACACAACAGGAATTAAATGGTTTCATTGGCTATTTAGAGACTATGGCCACTTTTTTGAAGTTCACAGCACATATATCCTATGATAATATAGACATTTTAGATGTATGCCTTACTGCAGATTTAACATGCAAAATCGACATCTCCCTGCATCATAAAGACTGCTGGAAGAATAATCTACTGGCATGAGCGAGTATGTATCCCAGATACATATATCCAAATATCATTAGGGGTCAATTTATGAGAACCTCTAGACTCTGCAGGAAAGAAAATTAATTTTTAGCAACCATGGAAATATTGAATGACCAATTTTTACAGAGGGGATATGACAAATGTTGGACAAACAAAAAGTACAGGTAAACTGTTTTTTCCACAATGAGAGACTTGGTTATGACAGAACTATATACATCATAGGAATAATGACTCCAGAGTTAAATTTGCTATTAGATTTACAAATGATGTGGGTCCACTATGCAACATTATTCGCAAACACTGGAGGATTTTAACTGTGGATGATAAGATAGCTAAGATAGTTGGTAACTCCCCTAGCTTTTTATTTAAGAACAGCTTGAATTTGAAAAGACAATTGTGTAGTAGTGGTAAGAGAAGTGGAAATAGAAAGGATCAGATCAAAGTGGGTACATATGCATGTCCTTCATGCCAAGCTTGTTCAGTAATCACTAGAGAACAGATTTTTTGGCATCTGACATATAAGCTTGTATTTAGACAGAAGAAATATGCTGATTGCAAAATGGAACATGTGGTCTATTTGGCCACATATGATGTCAATACTTGTTTTTATCTTTGGAAGACCAGTAAGATGTTGAAGGATAGAATAATCACACATCTTAGAACTAGGAATATAAAGAATGCTTTGGCCAAACATATATAGAGAATAATAGACATAGTTTCTCCTTTAAAGTGTTGCAATGTATTCATTTAAGTAGCCGAGGTGGAGACTTAGTGAATCAGACAGAGATGAAATGGAATGGAATGGCTACTCAAGTTATAAGCCAATAAGTATCCAGGTTTGAATGGCTGTATAAGACCAGCCCTTAGGGGGCGGAGATTGAAATGTTGATTTTATTGAATGAAATTGTTGTGGGCATTGAGTGATCAGATAAGGTTTAAAAGATACATTGTTTTTAATCGTTCATAGATATGAAAAAGTGTTATTTTATTGTGAAAGCCCTCATCTATTTGTGTTTTATCCTGCATTTTTGTTAAAATTTACAGCCTTGGTAGTTGTATTGTTTTATGTTTTATTATATGAAGGAAAAGAGACAGCTGCAGTATTTCTGGATTTGAAAATTACATTTGAAACTTTAGATTATATCACACCTCCTCAAACACAAAGTAAACGTGGCTAGTCCTATAGACTGATCCAGTGGTTTATAAAGTACCTAGATAAAAGAACATTCAGTCTATTTTATGCAATAATACCTCCCCTGAAACTGACAAGACCCTAAAAGATGTTCCTCAGGCATATGTGTGTGGGCCCTGCTATTCTCTTTGTTTTAAATGATTTCTCTAGGATACGACTCATATAAGCTATGTCCATTACACATATATCACAGCCATAACTAGGTCACAAAATGCCTTTAGTGATGCTATTGCAGGAAGATTTCACCATTATGGAACTGGATAGCAAAAATGTTAGATGTAAATACAAGAAATATAAAGATAATGATACTCATGACTATGCAGAGATTAACTAAAGCCAAGATCATAGCTATCAAGGACTCAAGAGGAACATCTCTGACCCAAACCATGCAACAAAAACATTCCCCCGGATTCTCAAAAGCTTGCACAGAGTGCAAGGTAGGTGCAGAAGCTCAAGCAGGCAATATGTCTACCGTGCGATCCAGGAACAGCCTGCAAGGGCGTGCACGAGTGCTCCTGCACTAATCTTGCATGGACTAAGCCCTGGTTTGCAAATCACTTCATTTGCAGGTGAAATCCATGCAAATGAAGTGATTTTGCAATCCAGGAAGCTTGCAACAGTCCGTGCAAGACCAGTGCTATCTGCAGAAATTTACTCGGTTAGTAACCAAGTACATTTCTGCAAAATCCAAAACGGAGCTATGACAGCTCCAAATAAAGGCTGAATATAATGCAGTAAGCATGCCAGTGGCCAAGTATAAGGCCATTGGCATTGCAAACATAAAAAAAATACAAAAATCAACATTTTTTTTTTTTTTAGCTGATCTCGGCTGTTTAAGCGTAGGGCAGCGGCGTGCAAATGGGATCGGGGTGAAAATAATAAAATAATCCTAAAATAAGCAGTCTAACAAAAATCACTATTCTGCCATGCAAGTCAATGGCAGGCAGAAGACAACCTGGCCAGTGAATAGTTGTTGCTAAGGGGGGGAGGCTCAGTGTGAGACATGTAACTATGCATTAGCAGGCAATCCTATGCAAATGAGGGGTAGGATAGTGAATCCCAGTTTTTCCCAGCATGTGAGTCAGGTCCCAACAGTGTAAGAGCAGGAATAGCTTGGTGCAAGCCTAGGAGTTAGGTGATATCATGGGAGTGTGTGTCAGGCATACTGTAAGCGGATTGGAGCCCTGTGGCTTGGGTTTGCTCCTAGCTCAGCACAGCTAAGCTAGGGTGTGTGTCTAAACCTGCTTATCACTCTTTACAAAGCCTAAGTGGGTGTGTGCACCACGCACTGAGGTTTACAGGAAGAAAAATAAGGTTAAACCAGGAAATAGCAGCAGTGCGCACATTTGAGCACTCTGTGCGCTGCGCACACGGGCTTAAACAGGAAGGCAATGGGAAGGGAAAACAGCAGTAAGAAGGTAATCAAGGAAAACTAGCTTAGCTGTCAGGTGAAATGTATCAGAATCAACCAATTACACAGGCAGCAGCCCAGCCCAGCCCAGAACACTACTATAAACTATGCAAACACCTTCCCCTCTGTTTTTTCCCACACTCTACACCACCGGTGTAAACTAGCGAGGAACTTTTAACACTCACTACAGCAAAATGATAGGGGCTGCAATAGCTGTCATACAATTTGTGGAAGAGGCTGAGGGTGGTGAGGATGTGAATGCTGTTGACCAGCCCGCAGTGAGAAGACGGAGAAGAGTGTACAGACCCAGGGTAACCTACCAGGGCTACATGAGCTGGAGATAGTGGTGCACTATAGGGTGGTCAGGGACCTCTTACAACAAATTATTGAGCTGTGCTGGCCATGCCTGACACACAGAACTAACAGAGGGGAACCCATCCCAGTGGATACCAAGGTATGTGTAGGCCTAAGAATACTAGCTACAGGTACCTTCCAATGGCCAACTGGGGATATGATGGGGATCTCACAGATATCAGCATCCAGGGTACTTCACCAGTTCCTGGATGCCAAGTCAGCACATGTCGGTGAGCACGTATATATCACCAACACCCGTGAGGCATTGGCCAGCAGTATGCAACTGTTCCACCAAATAGCAGAATACCCTGAGGAAGTGGGTGCAATAGACTGCATGCACATATGCATCAAAGCACCACCTGGTGAGCGGGGTAGGCTCTACATCAACTGCAAGGGCTTCCCCTCCATCAATTGCCAGGTCATGTGCGATGCCCAGGCCATAATAATGAATGTGTGTGCTGGCTGCCCTGGAAGCTATCACGATTCCTACATCTGGCATCTGATGCAGCCATACCAGAGATCTGCCAGTGGGGACATCCCTCACGGTCACCTAGTGGGGGATGCTGGATACGCACTGGAGCCTTGGCTGATGACACCCATCAGAAATGCACACACACACCTGAGCAAGAGCTCCATAACAAGGCACACACACAGACCAGAATTATAGTAGAGCATGTGTTTGGATAGCTCAAGTCATGGTTCTTGTGCCTGGACACATCTGGTCCTTGCAGTACTCACCAGCTACATCTATCCAAATTGTCCTTGTATGTGCCATGCTGCACAATTTGATCCTGCGGAAACAGCTGCAGCAGGAACAGCACGGGGCAGGGCCACACAGCCCCCCACCATTGGCAAGGCCTGCACAGGCACAGAGTGACTCAGATGAGGAACAACCTGAGCCAGCCCCAGTAGGCAGATGGAGGCATGCCCAGTATGCCCTGGCCTTGGCAAAGAGGCAGCACATAGCACATACACTGACACAGGAGGGACCCAGGGAATAATACCGCTCTCCAACTCTCACATAGAGTAAAAGGGATGCCAAACATTACACTACCTGTGCCTAACCATGTGTAGGAAGTGTACTATGTGCACCCAACATAGGTAGCCCTGCAGCACCACCGTCAACACTGGGACAACCACAAGGTAAGTGACTCACACATGCCAGTCGGGGGGGGGGGGGTCATATACCCAACAACAGTCACAACCAGCAGAAGAGGTGTAGACAAACACAAACAAAGGCTGTGATATGGCCTCCGAATGAGGCCTTTGGGTAACCCCCCCCAAGCCTACACATACAGGCTACAGCAGGTCAGGCAGTGGGATGTCAGTTCTGAAGGGTAGGAAGTCAGAAACTAATATGTAGGTAATTAAAAGCTAAGATCTGTAGTACACTGGTAGGCCTCTAGCCAGCATGATAGGTAAGAATACAGACTGAAATGGAGTACTCGACATACCAGTACAGTCCTAGCAAATGTGTACAAGTGTCAGGTGTGCCCCCCATCTGACGTAGCAATGTAGTCACAATCAGGTGTGCCCTTCCCCTAATCCTGTGTAGAAATTTAGAAATAGTCAGGTTTGCCCCCCCCACGTCGAAATGTAGTAACAGTCAGGTGTGCCCCCCCAATCCTGTGTAGAAATGTAGGAAAAGTCAGGTGTGCCCCCCCATCCTATGTAGAAATATCATAACAGTCAGGTGTGCCCCCCCCCAACAATCATGTGTAGAAATGTAGAAATAGTCAGGTGTGCCCCCCCCATCCTATGCAGAAATGTAGTAACAGCCCATGCCAAATGATCGACGGATACCCTGCAGAGACAGCATGCTGCCTGTAGATGTACAACACAAAGGTCAGCACTGCAGTACAAACTACCTGGACTCGATCCACACATTCAGTACAGACAGCCATACTGGGCATGACCACACACTTAGAATAATGAAGGCAATGTCAGTCAACAACATACTGAAAGGTCATACTGGGCATGCTCACACACTTAGGGAGGCCATGTCTGCAAACAGCAGTGGACCAGACATATCTGGCAGCCGCAGATGTTAGTGCAGACACTTGTCAGTATGCACCTTACATGCTTTGAACACACAGTGGATAGGAATATAGGCATATACGTAAGAACAACACACTATGATAAGCCAAAGGTAGACATACGTAGATGTGTGGAAGAGGGAGACTGTGACAAGGAGCCATCCGGGGCTCTCCCACCCAGCACACAGCCAAAGGGCCACAACCACACGAGGGTCTTATCTCACACATTACATATACTAGCCACCAGTATCTGTCAGCATTACAGAATATGTAGTGCACGTGCCAGCTGTGCAACATGACTGTTCAAGGAAGTAGTCATCTAGCAGCTGTATACACGTACCTGTGAAATATGATGCTGTGTGTGCCCGCATGTGATGTGTCAACCCATAAATGAATGGGTTATGGCCCATGCACACACACTCCCCTCCCCTTAGCCCCACGCCTGCTGAGGTCATCAACTGTGAAATACACCTGTGGGAGCACTGTACCCAAGTAATTTCTGTGGTGTGTCCCATAACTGTGTACTGCTGTAGTGTGATAAACTAACTAGGTAGGAGTTCTAAACTCAGCCTTGGCAAGTGTGTGTGTGTGTGTGTGTGTGTGTGTGTGTGTGTGTGTGTGTGTGTATGTCTGACTCTGTCTGTGTAGAGAGCAATGCTTTTTTAGGGTGGTCACACTATCTACAATTGAAATGCTCTACTTTGGTAAGGCTGCTGATGTCATCCACCTAGAAATACACCCCTGGAAAGGTTGTATCCCAGTAATCTCCATGGTGTGTTACATAACTGTGTACTGCTGTAGTGTGATAAAATAGTGAGGTAGGAGTTCAATTCCCAGACATAGCAACTGTGTGTATGTGTGTCTGTCTGTGTAGAGAATGATGCTCTAAACCCAACCTTGGCAAATGTGATGTGCCCTGCTATCTTTTTCTGACTGTATAAACAAACATCGTAGCAAAAACTCTCTTTCTTCTGCTCTATTTATTGACCTTTCAAAAGCTTTTGACATGGTTAACCATCACCTACTTATGGATATATTAAAAGCCCTATCCCTTGACCCACAGGCATTACTTTGGTTTAAATCCTATCTAGAAAACAGACAGCAAGCAGTACTCTGGGATAATAATCTATCTACGCACCTCCCTGTTAACATTGGAGTACCTCAAGGCTCTATTTTAGGCCCTCTTCTCTTCTCAGTTTTTATTAATGGTTTAAATGCCAAAATTCCACAAGCCACCTGTATACAATATGCAGATGATTCTACTTTAATATGTTCAGCTAAGTCCCTAACCTCTCCCCAGACCCTCACCCAAATAGTATTTAATCTTGTTGAAAACTGGTTCATGCAACATTGCCTCCTTCTTAAACCCAAAAAAACAAAATTATTGTTTTTTGCTCCTACCCAAAAGTCACCACAATTTCACTTCACAGTACCCTCCAACAATGGAACTAGCATAGCTCCAAACACTACAACCCGACTCCCAGGAATTACAATAGACCACAACCTTAGCTATGATGATCATATTAATACTACTATAAAATCTGTCAATAGAAAACTAGGCTCCCTTTATAGAATCCAACCCTTCCTTACACCCGAAGCTAGAACTACCATTGCCCAGACCCACCTTATCTCTACCCTGTTGTATGCTTCTGCCATTTATACCAATCTATCTAAAAGCAACCTTAGCAAACTTGCAACCAGCTATAACAACATTGCCAGATTTGCCACTGGTACCCCTTTCAGAACCCACCACTGTCACAACCTCAAACAACTAGGATGGTTAGAACTGCAGAACCACCTACTTTATCAACAATACACCATCACCCAAAAGATCCTTTACCACCCCAAGAATACCCCAATCCTCACTAATCTGATTACCCCATATAAAAATCTGCCAATACTATGCTCAGCTAATAAGCTTCTAGTTTCCACTATTAAATCAAACAACCAGGCAGGGGACTCACTGTTCACTAACACAGTGGAAAAAACCTGGAACCTGCTTCCAAGGGAACTCACATCTCTTTCTTCCACACTGCTTTTAAAAAAATACCTTAAAGAATACCTTAATACACACTGACTACGTCCCTGCTCTAACCCCGACTAATATATCAGTCCCCATCTCACTCTCCCTAGACTTCTCTGCTGTGTTGTTCTATTATGTTTACCTGGGTTAACTAGTAACCTAACCTCTAACTAGTATTTAACAAGATTTCCTTCTTAGTACTTTATAAGAGTATTCTTACTCTAAATATGCTATCCTCCACTGTACTAGATATAAATTATAATGTCTGTACATCTGTAAACAAGGCAAAAAAAAAAAAAAATATATATATATATATATATATATATATATATATATATATATATTTTAACTTTTTATTCTGTTTGTTATTTGCATGTAATATATGATATGTCACTGCCTATGCTTGGAGCTTTTTTCCCCGGGCCTTTACTGAAAATGGACATATATCCAGTTAGACTAGCCCGGTCAACAAATGTAAAATAAAATAAATAAATAAATACATATAAATAAATGGTTTTTAGGGTAGTCACACTCCCTACAATTCAAATGCTCATCTTTGGCAAGGCTGCTGATGTCACTCACCTAGAAATATACCTCTGGGAAGCTGCAACCCAGTAATCACCACAGCATGTCCTGTAACTGCGTACTGTTGTAGTGTGACAAATGAATTAGGTAGCTGTTCTAATCTCAGACATGGCAAGTGTGTGTCTGTCTGTATAGAGAGCAATGCTTTTTAGGGTAGTCACACTCCCTACAATTCAAATGCTCATCTTTAGCAAGGCTGCTGATGTCATCCACCTAGAACTACACCTCTGGGAAGCTGTAGCCCAGTAATCTCCATGGCATGTCCTGTAACTGTGTATCGCTGTAATATAGTAAATTAGGTAAATAGCTGTTCTACACCCAGATATGGCAAGTTTGTGTGTGTTTCTCTGACTCTATCTATGTAAAGAGCAATGATTTTTAGGGTAGTCACACTCCATACAATTTGTATGCTCTACTTTGGCAAGGCTGCTGATGTCATCCACCTAGAAATGCACCTCTGGGAAGAATGTAGTCCAGTAATCTCTGTAGTGCATGACATAACTGCATAATGCTGTAGTGTGATATAGACCTCTGTTAGGGGTTTTCTACCCACACATGTTGGTTGTGGATGTTTTGTGTGTGTTTCAATGTCTGTGTGGGGAGCAATGCATTTTAGGCTACTCACACTCAGTACATGTCCAATGGCCTACTTTGGCAGTCCTGCTGATGTCATCCAATGTGAAATACACCTTTGGGGAAGGAGTACTCCAGTAATCTCCATGGTGTGTACTATAACTGCATAGTGCTGTAGTGTAATGAACTAGTTAGGTAGGGATTCAACTCCCAGACGTGACAGGTGTGTGTGTGAGTGTGTGTAACTTGTATCCTGTGAGTGTGTGACACCTGGGCCCAATATAGGGTGGGTTTTGCAAATGTCTTTTATGGTGGCCCTATATCTCAATGTCCACTGTACAGGGATAACTGATGTGAAATAGCCAAGAGGCTGGGGTGCAAATCCTTACCCATAAATGTGACATCACAGCCAGGCAATCACAGTTAGCAACCCCAGTATTACCAGAGCACACTCTCAACCCATGTCACATACACACACATGCCGAGGCAACAGCCAATATGTGTGTAGTACACTGCATATTGGCGACTGATAGTAATTATGGAGTGATTGCAGTGACCTACAGAGGACATGGCACCCTGACCATCTATCCAATAGGCACATACATGCAGACAGTGCACTTTCCCCATGTTCCCCACTGGACACCTGCAACACCTGTCGTGCCATCACATGTGACCCACAAATGACATATGGACAGATGCCACTGACACCAGTGAATGCTCTTAGCATACTATCAATGTAGGTGCAGGGCTAACCTGCTGTCCATTACCAGTTCATGCCACAGGTGGCCAAGACTGGCACATCTGATGATAATCTGTGTACACAACATGGGCCCGACACCCCAGGTACACTTCCACATGTCACTGTACATGCATGTGGGAGGTGTGCACATCCCAGACACCATCCATGTCATGGACTAGGGAACACATACTTGACAATTGATGCACAGCATTGGTCATACGCAATAGCCACCCATGTGACTGGATGGTGGATACAAAACCCACCTGTGTGGGCAAATGCAGAAGCCCCAGGCCTGAGCCACAATGCAGACCATTGTCATGTGGCCTGATGCCAAGGTATCCCCATCACCTAGCCTTGTATAGCCATCTGGCACAGTCGACCACCACATACCCATGCAGAAATGCACCCATGCATGTCAGTACTGGCACCCTGTGTGTTTGGTGTGTGTTGTATCATGCGTATGATCACATCCACACTCACTACAACCCCCAGTGGCATACTGAAGCATGCTGTCTGATGTCAGACACCTCCCCATATGCTTTGCCAATATAACCTATATATGACCCGTGTGGTGCATGTTATACCTGCACACTAATGTGTTGTGGCAATCTCACTAGTGGTGAGCTGTATCCCTGGCCCTGCCAAGTGTGTCAATGTGTGTGCGTCCCTGTGATAGTGTGGCTGTGTTGATGCTGGCATCTGTTCATGCAGACAGGCACGTGTACATCACCTGCCATATAGCTACCATATCCCTGTTGCAGATGTCACTCACCATCACATATATGTTTTGCGAACTCCACAACAGGTAATCTATGTGGCGCATCCAACAACTGTATAGGACTGTAATAGCACTACATAATCATCAGTGGTTTGATACCCTGTGCTGGTAGGTGTGTGACACAAACATACTTAGCTTTTATTCTCCCACCCCTCCATGACTTGTCAATGCCTCTGTCTGCCTCTCTCACTCCCTCACTGGTGAATGTGGAGACCTATACCTGCTTTTCTTAGGCAGCAGCATGTGTATTTTAGGTAATGCTCATGATCAGCTGATGGCCTCTGCATGAATTGCAGCCCTCCCCTAGCTGATTTCATGTGGAACAGCTGTGGTAATATTCACATAGCTAATTGCATGGAAACGCACTCCAATATTTAGGAACATCATGTTTGTGTTGGTCCTTTTCATTCACTGTGAGCAGGAACTCGTTCTATTGTTTGGAAAACAGTATCTCAGATGGAGTGAGGATTTGCCTCTGACAACATACACTGTGGAAATAGGCCAACACACAGGAGGGGGATGTGCCTGACCTGACTACAGACTGTAAGTGCTGCTATACTGCATTCGGAGTAATGTTGGTTTAACAGGGTGTGTGTGGATATGGCTGTCCTACATGTATTAATACCTGCCATGTCAGTTGTATTTTTATGAGGACTCCCCATCTGTAGGGTTATCTGCAGACTGGGCAGTGTATGGTGTCTTTGATATCATGTGTTACCCACAGAACATGTATCTGTGAACTGCAGAAAGTAGTGTGAGGACTGCAGTCTGTAGATGGTGAAAGCAATGATAGTTACTGACTCCATATCCCTCATAGAACATATGTTGCAACAAACCCTGTTACAACAGTAAATGTATGATGTTATCACAGCAACGTGTCAATATTGGCACTGTGTATGTGCTTCCAGCTGCATTTCAGTCAACCTTTTTAGATATGTCATGCATTAAGAGGTGCATATGTGCTGTACACCATAATTAGTGTAATCATATCTGATAAGCCAGTGATATATCAGAGTGCTACACATGTCATGTATAGTAGGGGTTATATTTGATGACATAACCTGGACATACTGTGGCTGTTTGTACAGTCCTGAGGTCTGTGTACTTATGGTGAATGTCGACAGAGTGTGTATTAATATGTACCTTGGCCTGTGTACAGACTGTGGTAGTTGTCATCATCCTAGGTCCCATCCTATCTGATGTTACATGCTGCTCTACTGTATGTTACCATATTGGCTTACATGTTTGTAGGGCCATACACACACACATGTCCCATAACACAGTCAGCCATCAGACCAAACTGTGTTGCGGCCCAGCATATGTAGGGTTAGTGTGTGAGTGGTATATATGAGGATGGTGTTGAACAGATAGTCCATATACTGTAATATTATACTAGCTTGCAATATGTGGCTGTGGCTGTGTTCTCATTGGTTGTTGTTATGCACTTTCACACAGGTGTATCTTACCCTGTGCTGTGACATGCCTGTACAGCCTGCTATATATGTAGGTACATGTGCATTCCCCAATAGGAGATGTAGGCCAGTGTTGAGCCAGTCTGCCTGTAGCCTGCACAGTGAATTGCTACATGCCTAGCAGCTTAGTGTACTTACCCAGTGAGATGTCATGTGCAGATACTTGCCAGATATACTGCTGCTGGGCCTCCCTTAACTTTCATGTATGTCAGACAGAGCAGCGGGATGCTGTACAGATGTATGTCAATATCTAGTGGGTAGTATGTGGCCATGACATCCCTGTACCAGTGGTTATTACGTGTCAGGCCAGACAGGGGTGTGTGATGTCATAACCTATGGTGGCATATGTATACCAGTCGTTATGTGTTATACCCATCTACATGGCTGTTAACATCCATATTGTCAGGCATAGTGCACTAAGAGGCTCTGTGTATACCTCTGGATTGTACAGAGTGTGTCAGAATATCCACACATATTGGCCAATATCTCTGCTGCAGTTGACAGGGGCAGTAAGTGCTAGCAGCAGTACTTTACTATGATGTCCTTAGGATGTCTGTCACTAGGCAATGGCACACATGTGGAAAGCAGATGTGACTTCCCACACACACCATGTCTGTGAAGAAAATCCCAATTACAGTAGCAATAGTATATAGAACTGTAATAGTACACAAATAAAGGTTTACCATTTCTGCAAACCTGTGTGCGGTGTTTTCTCCTATGACCTCTCTGTGGGTATATGTTGCAGGCAATGATTGTCATTTGTATGGGTGGCCCATACAGTGTCCAGTTGTTCAGGTGTGAGCTGTAGGCATAGTGGCTGTTCCATATTTTGTACACCTTCTACATATGTATCTTAAAAAATATTGCTCTCTCCCCACACAACAGCACTCCGCTGATAACCTCTACTGAAGGAAATAATGTAGTACAGAATCCACAGCCAAAAAACTCAGATAAAAAACGTTTATTGGCACAAAAATGTTTAGCACTTTCACTCACGAATGTGAGCTATATTTCGTGCCAATAAATGTTTTTTATCTGAGTTTTTTGGCTGTGGATTCTGTACTACATTATTTCCTTCAGTAGAGGTTATCAGCGGAGTGCTGTTGTGTGGGGAGAGAGCAATATTTTCTGGCGTTCTGTATCTCTGCAGCAGTATTCATTTTGTGGACTGAACATCTTTTTGCAGATTACATATGTATCTTACTGTACATATCTCTGCATGTGTATGTGTAGTCACATGTATATCTATATATATGTAAATATATATATATATATATATATATATATATATATATATATATATGTATATCTGTATCTGCATATATGTGCTTGTGTATATGTATCCTGGGGATGTTGATAGCTTCCACATTTTACATTTCCTATGGGACCCAGACTGTACTGCATGATATGTTACCAATACCAGCCTGACATCATACAGGTGGGATGTAGTACTGTTAACATCTTGTGCCCATGTCACGTCAGGTCCCGGTTATGGGATCTGCAACACTTGGCAGTGTATTGCAGGGGGGACATGTTTGGCTGTGAGGGGGGGGCATGCTTATTCGTACAAGACGTATATTGTTTGGGGCCTCTCAACCCCATTAACGGTGCTTGTGGACATATTTGTTTTTTTTAATCTACCATTGCTATCTACATATGTATGGCCACATAAACCTATATATATATATATATATATATATATATATATATATATATATATATATATATATATATATATATATATATATATATGTATATATATATATAAATATATATATATATATATCTGCTTACACATATATATATATATATATATATATATATATATATATATATATATATATATATATAAAACTATGTCATTATATACCTACATAGATATATATATGCACATACATGTACCTTGCTGTGTTTATGTAGGCATATAGGTGTAGACATATATATGTGTCGATGTAGGCATTTCCATGTATATATGTTCATATATATTTATATATATGTCTAAATATATATATATATATATATATACATATATATATATATATATATATATATATATATATATATATATATATATATATGTATATATACATATGTAGATATGTTGTATCTGTTTAGCTATTACTATATTTGACCAAAGACACATACATCTAGATGTTGGTATACATTCTTTGTACTGTTGCATGACTGGGCTGGATGATATGTTTTTGAAAACATTAGATTTATGTATATCTGTCATGTCTTAGTGGTAAATCACTTTGGCTATGTTGTGCAGGGTTCCTGGGATTGAGCCTTGCAGAGTGTGTTGTGTTGCTGGGCAGAACACAGGCCTTTGGATACAGAGTGATTAAGGCACTTTAAAGCAGGTGTGCATGGGTTTGTACGAAGCTAAGCCGGTTACAGTTTTTTATACTCTGTTAGCTTCTGAATTGCTTAACCTGTGTAGGCAGTACTTACCCCAGCACAAACAGGCTTAAACCCACGTACTGCTGCTTAAAAGTTCTTACTCCTGCACTAATTTATTTAAAAGGAAAGAAAAAGGGGTTGATAGGAAAGTGGTGAAAAAAGGAGCACAAAGAGGGAAAGACAGTAGGAAAATAGACAGGCATGTGCAGGAAGGGTGTAGGGAAGGAAAATAGCTGCCCATTTCTTCTACAGCAACAGCTGTGCATATGCACTGACTTTGGAGGTAGATTTGGACACTCAAACCCCTGGGTGGTGGTGAGGACAACAATAATTTGTTGTGATGCTAATTAGACCAGATTACAAGTGCCCAGTGGACATGTGTGTGAAATGGACAGCTATGTATGGGGTGAGTTTTTTTGTGGGAATAAATTGCCCTTTGCTTTTCTCAGGTGACAGTGGGATGTTGGGGAGGGGTAGTAGGTATATTTGGGGAGGTAGGTTGGGTAGGTTAACAGAGAAGACAAACAAGACGCATACAGGGGCGGTATATGACACACGTGGGGGGGTAAACACCTTGGATGGAGAGGGGTGTTTGGAAGTCGCAAGCCCATGAGCCCATAAATGGAAACAGTGGGACTGAGGTCCCCACCCATGGGTAGTCATCGCTGCACCTTCATGGCCCCAAAGGTGGCTGTGCTGGGGGGCTGGGTAGGAGGGGCAGGCTCACTCTTTAATTGTGCCATGCGGCCCTCAAGCTGGCATAGCTGGTCTCGAATCTCCTTGTCAAGCTGTCTATGCACCATGGCCAGGACCTGACGGTGGTTGACAGGTACCTCTCCATCCCCAATCCTGGGGGGGGGGGACTGAGCCCCATCTCCTGTGGCGGTTCCACCTGAAGGTGCTGCAGGGCCAACTTCAGAGGAGGTCCCAGGCTGGGCCCCAGACGTGCTGGTGCCCAGTGCCATGGCTAGCTGAGGTAGGACAGTTGGGTCCGCTGGGACCAGCCTTCCCATACGAGCTATGGTGTTGCAGTTTTAAGAAAGATATTGCTTAGTAATAGTCAACAGCATTCAGGATTAGTTATAATGGCATGCATAGGTATTCCCATTAACCCAAGACACCAGATTTACAACAGTTGCAGAGCGAGCAGAACACATGCATATATGGGACAACAGTGGCCATTACAACAGCATGCAGGTTTCATTGATGGCAATAGGCCACCAATATGGGAGTATATTAACATGGCACATGCACAGAACCAAATGTGAATATTTATAAACCAATAGGTCATATGTCCCAACAAAAGTTTGGAGTGTACACATACCCATTGAGGTGTGTAATTAGGTTATGATAGCACATATCGGGGGTGTGAAAGAGATAGAGATGTCAATTAACAACTAATATATCCCTGTAGTTTCACAACTTTCTTAGTCACTGCAGTGATCTGTCCCTTACATGTATTATTACACTACCCAAAGTCCTTACTTTGTACAATGGTATGTTTGTAGATTAGTATCTACATGGACTGTGTCTTACATATAGTCTACACCTCTTACCTGTTATAGCTGTGGGGAAAATCTTTGTTAATACTACCTGACAGATTGTACACATACGCCCCAGATTCCATGCTTGTAAACAAGTATATGAGTGAACTGTGTTGTAACTACAGTGTACACCTCTTACCTGTTATAGCTGTGCAGAAATATTTGTTAACACTACCAGACAAAAACTACACATACTCCCAGATTCCATGTTGATGTTATACACATACCTAACAATCCATTATTGCACATACTCTGGTCAAGGCTTGACAGGATGTTGGTGTTAATATGACATATTTTGGAATAGCTGTCATACACTTTGGGTGAGATGCTACAATGACAGGTTTGTTTTCATATACATTCTCTTTTTATGTTCAGGTCTAACTATCCATTATATGTCAGTATAAGCTGCCTACATTTCTTGGATCATCACACTGATTTGTCAGGGGAACAGGTTTGGGCCATTTATCTGGACATGCTGGACAGATCAGAACAGTTGAGGGGTATGACTATGCATACAGCTTACTACTTGAGCATTCTAGCAAAGTCTGTACAGTTGTTGGGTTTAATTATGCATACAGCTTTCTATCTGAACATTCTCACAAACTCTGTACAGTTGTGGGGTATGATTATGCATACAACTTACTACCACTCCTGGGATTCAAACCCCTGCTGTGTGTGGTAAAAACATTTCAGTTGACATCACAGTACACTGTGCTATCAGGGATTTGGTTTGAAGCATTCCAATGGTTTCTGTCTAAGTGTCCCTCAATTGTTATACTGAACTTCCTACACATTTTAACTGAGTTCAACAGTGTGGGTAACACTGCTTAATACAACAGTACTATTTATAGAATGCAACACTACAACAACATATGAAAGCAGAATATACACAAGCACTCCAGGGGTTATACTTTTATTCACAAGATATTACACCTTTATTTCCACACAGCCTATATGACAGTCTTCCTGCCATATTGTCTGGTTTATTCAGTACATCCCATACACAATGCATTTTTATACTGGTACAACACTTTCTAGAACTGTTATATTTATCTCTTATGACAGTACATGCAAGATTATTACTAACCTGCCTCACGACACAACCTTTACAGTCTAGCAGCATGGGCTTGCTGGTTCACAGCCCGCTCGTCTGCAGCTGTCAGAGAAATACAGTGATATTTAGTCATTACCTGTCCATAGTATACACAAGCTAGGCAATCATTATCTATGTAGTAGAATGGGTACTTAATGCTGGGGCATTGGCCATCTGCCTTGATTCTTGGATCCACTGCTCCAAGAGATCACCCCTCTGTCACTTCAGGTCAGCATGGTGATGCCTGATCTGCTGACCAGTCTGGGGGATACCAGTGGCACTGGTGTGGTCACGGGTGAGACTGTCCCAGGCCTCCACTTTATACTGAGAGCCCTGGTACTGGCCCTGCATTAGTCTCTCCTCATGGTGTTTTACCAGGAGCCATACCATGAATCTGGACTCCTGGGTGCCCCAGTGCTGTGCTCTAAATTGAGTGCCTTCCCCAACTCCAGCCATTCTGCCTACAGTAGGGAGCTGCAACCAGTTATGGGAATTATTGGTGCCTGTGGGGTTTAAATATGCCTTATTTTCCACACTTTCCTGTGATTGGACGGTTTTGAAAAGGCTAAGCTCTGGGCACACCTGCTTATATAATGCTTGCATTGCTTAAAGGGGTATACCACTGGGCAGATTGAGTTAGCCGGCCTACACATTGCTTACACCATCAGAATGATTAAGGCACTTTAAAGCAGTTGTAAACGGATGTGCACGTGTTTGCGCTGAGCTAAGCACTGTTAACTTCTGGTTACAGTTTCTTATACTCAGTTAGCTTCCAGATTGCTTAATCTGTGTAGGCAGTGCTTACCCCTGCGCAAACGCCCATAAACACGCTTACTTGTGCTTACATACGCTTACTACTTCTTAGTTGTGCTTAAACCTACTTACTAGTGCCTTATTCATTATGACACTGATACTTCACATGTGCATTTCCTGCAGTACTCTAGTTCATAAATATGTGTTATTTCTTGGGTTTTGCAATAAAAAATTGGTTGTAACATGCTTTGCCATGTCAAATAGACTGTGCTGCAGTGGGATTTGAACCGGGAATGTCTACTCATTAGGTAGATGTTCTGCCCACTACACTGCTGTGCTGCTTCACTTGCATATATCTTCCTTGTTATCCTCTTCAGCCTTTTAAGCTGCTTTAACCATAGTTAAGCGATGGGCACACCTGCACACCTACGGTTAGCTGCACTCAGACTTATAAAAAAATAAATACAAGGGTTTCTTCATTTACTTTTTATGTATTGTTGCAGTTGTACACATGGGGAACTGTTGGTGGGAATATGCGGACACCTATGAGTGATCTCGCTCATTTCTTACCACTTTTTGCTGTTCTACATTGCAGGGGCATGTTTATTCTGAGAGCTCTGCTCTCAGACACGCCCCCTTCACTCATACATGCTCTGTGTAAGCCTAAGAGCTTGGGCAGCGCACCTTCATTAATATGCATGGCGTGCTGCCGTCTTGCTCCTAAATGGGTGCTTCCGTGCAGGACTAAGCTAGTCCTGCACGGAAGATTAATGAATCTGGGGGATTGATGTTCAATTTTCAATGTTCAAGTATCAGCCTTCAGCCTCACCAGAGATTATTACTGTCCATTCTCCACCTAGTTAAGGACCAACAAATCCTTTCTCCACTCCATAAGTCAATTTGGTTTTTAAAAATATCAACACTATCAACCTGTCTAATCTCCAAAGGCAAAGAATTCCATCCTTTTCAATGTCTATGCTGAAAGTAATTGCTACCTAATTTTGTGTGCATCACCTTAAAGCAACTGATTATTTGTAATTCATTTATTGTGATGTAAAAATACAATCCCCATTAAATAACCAAAATCTGGATTTTTAAAACATTTGTAAATCTAAATTATATATCCCCTTAAGTGTTTATAGTAAACAGAAAATAGATTTCAGTGTTTGGTTGGTTTCACAAGAGAGAAATTATGGCCCTCTTATGTTTTATGTTAATTGCAAAGAACCTTGCACCTTTTTCAGCTTACCAACATCAGTTCTAGAGTATAAACTAAAGCCTGAACAATATTCCATGAGTGGTCTAATAACGGTGTGGCCTAATAACCGGTTTATAAAGCTGGATCATAACCAGTTCATCCCATGAAGAAACAGCTCTTAGGAATGTTCTAGTTGAATACCATTCCTCAAGTTTTTATTCACTTAACATTCAAAAGTCATTTAGTTATTAATAGTAATTCCTACATCTCCATGATGCAAGATTTCCTTAATAATAGTACTATCCACAGGCCAGCCTATTTTATTTCGACCTATATAGGTTCATAGGTTCATAGGTAGGTACTAGGCTATCGGCCCTGGGGCCTATACAAGCCCAGCCAAAAAGGTACCCTGGCTTTTGCCACCCAAGAAAATTATTTTTCTGTGCCACTGTCGAGCAGAGTCACAGAGGTGATCCCTGGGGTGAATTTCCTATTTTCCATCCAATCATCAAGATTTTTCTCGAAGAGTGCTAATGAGGAACTTTGTTTGATATAGATAGGTAGTTTATTCCAGAGTATGGGAAGTCTCTGTGACAGGAATCTATCCCTCCGGCATGTTCTGTTTATTGTGGTGACAAGGTTTAGGTCCCTAGAGTGTGTAGCTCGGAGGGATTGGGATTTCTTTAAGTGGAGCATGTCCAACAGCTCTGGGTTTGACATAGCTTTGTATGTTAGGCAGAGATCACCTCTAAGTAGGTGATATGCGACGGAGTAAAGTGGAGTTTTTTGAGATGGTCTGCGTAGGGCATCTGTTTGAGGCCGGTAATCCTTTTTGTGAGGTATTTCTGCGGCCTTTCCAGTTGTTGTAGATGTCTTGTGAGGTACATACCAAAAGGGGCATTGTACTCTATAATGGGTCTAATGAGTGATGAGTAGAGGGGAACAATGACCTCTTTTTTTTCTGGATGAGAAACCTTTTGTGATGAGATGTGCCACTTAGAAGGATTTCCTGACTACTGTGGCGATGTTATTATCAAAGGAGAGACTGCTGTCCACCTGTGTCCCAAGGGCTCTTATCACACTTTCGGTGTTAAGTATACTACCGCCTATGTTGTAGTTCATGGGTACAGAGTTTTTACCAAAGGGGATGACAATGCACTTTTTTGTATTGAGCTTGAGGCCATGGCTTTGACACCAGGCATCCGTCTCAGTGAGGCCTTTTTGTAGGATGTCCACATCATTAGGAGTTTCGATTATGGCTCCTAGTTTGCAGTCATCTGCGAACTTTGTTAGCCAAAGACCTTCTGTGTTAGCCTGTACTTCAGAGAAGTAGATACCAAACAGGAGAGGACCCAGGACTGAACCCTGTGGTACTCCACTTGTCACTGGTCTGAAGTCGGATTTGGAGTCTGCTACTTTCACAGTGTGGGTTCTATCAGTGAGCCAGTTGGCAACCCATCTTGTGACATAGGGATTTATACCTAGTTTAGTGAGTTTATCTATAATTCCAGAGTTGGGGATGGTGTCAAAAGCCTTGCCAAGATCAAGATAGGCTGTGTGAACCACCTAACCCTTGTCTACGGCTTTGGTGACTGCTTCAAAGAAGTCTATCAAGTTTAGTAGACATGATCTGCCTTTTACAAACCCAAACTGGGTGGGATCCAGAGTTTGGAGATTATCAATGTCTTTGTTTATAAGTTCCATGATGATACGTTCTATGGCCTTGCAGACCAGGCTCATCAGGCTAATGGGGCGGTAGATCCAGGGGTCCATGGTGGCTCCCCCCTTGTGGAGTGGGATAACCATTGCTGTGTGCCATTCAGCAGGCACAAAGCCTGAGGTGAGGCTATGACTGAACATGGTACTTAGGTGGGTTGCCAGTTCATTCTGGAGTTCGTGTAGAATGCAGCCTGGGATGTTGTCTGGTCCCATGGATGCTGTGTTCTTGGCTTTGAAGAGTGTGTTTTTTACCTGTGCAGCCGTGATTACTGGAACTTTGCATTCTTCCAGTATAGAGATGGGCTCTTTAGGGGGTGAGAGGGGGGTAAAGTTAGCACTGAACCTATCTGCCAGGATGTTGGCAATATCAGTTGGGTCTGTATATTTAGTGCCATTGTGTTGTAACTCAGAGCAGATCTGAGTGTTGCCATTGAAATTCTTGACATAGCTATAGAATGCTTTGTGGTTGTCTTTAGAATCAGTGGCGATTTTGTTTTTGTAACTAGCTTTGAAGGATTTTATCAGGGATCACAGCTTCTTCCTGAGGCTGACCAGGGAGCTCCTCCACTCGTGGGATTTTACTCTCTTTTTCAAGAGTTTCTTCCTTCTGTTGTACAGTTTGTTTATGGCAGGGGACCACCAGATTGGCTTCCTTTTTTTGGAGGATAGCGTCTTGGTTCTGTTTGGGATAGCATGATCCACGCACACATGTAAGTGCTTATAAAGTGCAATTTTGTAGGATTCAGTAGTCGTAACTGTATTGTCCATCTGCATGTGTGTCATGAAGTTCACCACTTCTGTCTTAAGAAGCATGAAGTTGGCTTTGGAGAAATTTTTTACCATGGTTTCCTTAATGGGGGGTGGAGGCAGGATGTGGATATCTAGGGTAATTAGCTTATGGTCGGATCTAATCAATGAGGCATTGACTTCAGGTGTGGAACACTGGTCACTCATATTGGTAATGACTAGATCTAGTATATTGTTACCCCTGGTGGGAATGTGGATAAGTTGATCCAGGGCATTGAAGTTTATGAATTCCAGAAAGCGTTGAGTGAGGAGTTGTTACATGAGTAGTTTTCCCAGTTAATGGTGGAGTAGTTGAAATCACCCATTATTAGGGTGTTTGGTTGAACCCTAATATTTTCCAGTACATCAAGAAAAGAGGAGTGAGAATCCTGGGGCATGGTGGGTGATCTGTAGCAAGCTACAATTTGGATTGCAGTTTTGCCCAGAGTTAGATGCACTTGGATAACCTCGGCTGCATTATGCTGAGCAACTAGCCTGGAGGTGTGGATATCCTTAATGAATATGGACACACCTCCACCTTTGGTGTTCCAGTCCAGGTTACTTGGCCGAAAAGTGTGGTATGAGTTATAGCCTGGTAGTGCAGGGGTGCTCTCTGGAGCCTTGAACCAGGTCTAAGTCACTGCACAGATATTGATGTTCTCCATTTTAAGGAGTGCCTCGAGTGAGTGCATTTTGAGATTTAGACTTCTAACATTGAGTAGCATCACCCTCAGTTTTTGCTTGCCTGTTCCTGTTACGGTGGTGAATTTGTCATTTGAACCTTGCCTAAAAAATGCACTATAGGGGCAGCAAGATCCTTAGCTAGTATCCGGAATCCCAGGGGTGACAGGTGCAGGCCATCTCTGGCAAAGCATCATGGTCTGTTGACCATGTCATCCCAGGCAGACAGATACTGGATCCCTTTAGAATGACACCAGAAGCTTAGCCAATTGTTGAAGTCCATCATTTTGTCCTTGTACTGCGGTATCATTCTGGGCAATGGCAGAATGCTACTCAGGTCTAGGGTCATACCTGCCTGGGCTACAAGATCAGAGAGCTCTTCCATGTCTCTTTTCATGTAGTCCAGGGAGGTACGTCTCAGGTCGTTCACACCAACATGGACAATGACAGAGTCATATTTGTACTTTTTGTGGACTGACCTGAGTGTGTGGGTTATCTGGCGGATCCCGGCACCCGACAGGCAGCTGACAGTAACCTTCTCCTTGTTTAGCCTGGTGAGTGGGACATCAGTGTGCCTGACTATAGAGTCATCTATGACTAGTGTGTTGGGTACACTGTTTTGCCTTATTGGCTGTGGTTGAGTGGCACACTGAGTCTGCGGGCTATGTGTCATTTGGGTTGTGTTGGGGGGTAGAGGTTGCTTGCATTTCTGCTTTGGAGGTCTCTGTTGCTTGAGCAGATTATTATTGAGAGCCTCCGTGAATGTTTTTGTGTTTCTATGTGTGGATTTTGGTGGTGTAGATTTAGTGAGACTATGTGATGAGTGTGGTGTGGTGCAAGTGTTTACCTTCTCCTCTTGACTGTCAAGTTCAGTCTTGATTTGAGAGAGCTTTACCTCCAGTTTGGCTAGATAAGTGCATCTCTCACAGGTTGTAGTGTTGGGTGGTAGGAGGAGAGGGTTGTCTGTGTACATGAGGCAATTTCTACATTGCCTCAAGATGCCCAGATTCATCAGATAGACAGGAGGGAACACTGGGAGCTGACCCTTGGACATGCCTGAATAAAAAAACTATTTTCCTCTAGATAAGTGAGGAAAGTGAGTACAAGAGCTGTTTATCTCTAAGCAAGTGAGGAAAGTAAGTACCAAAACTGTTTTCCTCTAGGTAATGAGGAAGGTTGAGTGCTGTAGTAATTAGTAGGTTATTTAGTGCTTACAAGTTCTGAACAAGTGCTGATCACGAATAAGCAAATTCAAGTGCTTAAAGTAAGAATCCGTATCTGGACGAAACTAGTTACAGGAAAGGGGGGAAACAAGTGCAAATGTGGATTTTTAAATCAGAAAGTTGAGAGAGATGGAAAAACTGCCCAAACGGCCAATAACTACAATTTCTGGGCCAGAACCATTCCTTATGTGGTAGATAGGTTACCTAGTGCTTACCACTTCCACTGATAAGCTAGAAGGCTTCCCACCAACACAGAAAGCTTGAAGGGGGGGGGGGGCTCAGAAGCTTACATACAGTCCTGGATACAGCAAATCTGAATCTGGACTACACTAGTTACAGGAAAGATATTTTATATATGTATATATATATGTATACAGAAAAGTAGCTAAAACAGCAGTCAAAACAATTCAAATGCAGTGCAAGCTAGCACACTTGAGTATGCAGCAATGCTAGACCAAACAGTTTAAAAAATGAAATTAAATTAAAAATGACTAAAAACAATGCATAGGGAGTCTATTAGATAGAATGAGGTAAAGAGATGGGACTGGGGGGAGTGTCCCAGATCAAATCTACAGTGAGGGCGGGCAACTGCAAAAACCTTCAAATTTAAACAATAACACAGGAATAACACCTTCAGCAGAGATCTGAAAAACTATACAGTGAAGCAAAAGTAACAGTGCACAACTCTGAAGTCAGCCAGCAATGATATAATACTAGTACACAACTCTGAAGTGCCAGAAAAATATATTCAGCTCTTTATATCTCCAGATAGTTTGAAGAGCACTCTTTCAGGACACAGGAAGACTCCAGCAATGATACGCAGACTTTTTTACTAACAGGGTCTAACTGTATGCAAGTAATCCTTGAGATGGTCAGATAACACACAGGATGTAAAACCAGTTATACCAACTTAAGACACAGAGAAATAGGGGGAGGGGGGAAAAACACCTTCAGCAGAGATCTGAAAAACTATACAGTGAAGCAAAAATAACAGTGCACAACTCTGAAGTCAGCCAGCAATGATATAAAATTAGTCAAACAACAATTACCAGTACACAACTCTGAAGTGCCAGAAAAATATACTCAGCTCTGTATATCTCCAGATAGTTTGAAGAGCACTCTTTCAGGACACAGGAAGGCTCCAGCAATGATATGCAGTACTTTACAACTAGGTCTTTTTGAAATGTATGCCATAAGACTGTGCCCATTCAAATAATGAGTCTAAATAAAGTTAAATTTCATACTAACCCTTGATTGAAGTGACCACTCGAGCCATCATGGCATCATCAGCAAATTTCCCAACCCAACACTTATTCACAACTAGAAAAGAAGATATGAAGATATGGAAGAGAAAGGGGACCAAAAATGATCCCTGGGGAACTGCTCTAGACATTATACTTTCCTTGAACTCATGCCCTTGTATAGTGACTCTTACCATTCTTTTATTTAGACAATTTACATCCATTTTATAGCATTAGAGTTAAATTTCCTTTTCTCTAAATCTTTTATTATTTGCTGATGAAGAACTATATCAAACATCTTTGATAAATCCAAATTGATCGCATCAACTATTTTCATATCCAAGGCCTCATCCACATCAGAGTAAAAGCTTATTAAATTTGTAGCAGTAGACCTCCCCAGAAAAAAAAAAAGTAGGTGTATATTGTAATATAGCTGACCCATCAAACTTGGCATTATTGTTATCAAAAGTATCTTAAAACACTTCCAATAAAGCTATCTAGACTTATAAGCCTAAAGGTTTTAGTATCAAATATACCACCGCCATTATTAATTTGAATGGGGAGGGAGCACATAATTCATAAATTGTTGGATCAAATGTGATAACACTTCCTTAATACTCTCTTTAATGGAAGAAAAGAACAAACCATTCATAGGTTCATAGGAGGTTACTAGGCTAGTGGCCCCAGAGCCTTTACAAGCCTAGTCATGTTAATTCCAAGTATTCCCATTTGTTCTTTTTTGGGTAGTTCACAGAATGAATTTATGAACAGAGCGAGTCTGTGATCAACACTGTTTACCCCTGTCCATGAGGGACATTGGTGCCACCCTAGGGGAGAATTTGCTGCCTCCCATCCAATTAACTAGGCTGAGTTTGAATCGGTTCAGTGAGGATCTCTATTTTACGTGAATAGAAAGTCTATTCCAGAGAAGTGACACTGTCTGGGAGACATATTTGTCTCTCCAGCATGTTTTGTTAATGTCAGAAGCTAGGCTGAGATTCCTAGAGTGAGTGACTCTTGTGCCATTTGACTTGTGGATTTGCAGCATTGCCATTAGGGCAGGGTTGGATATTGCCCTATAGGCCAGGCACAAGTCACTTGTCAGTAGCCTATAAGATACAGAGTAAGAGGGCTAGGTCATGGTTTGGAGTCCCTGTATTTTCTTAGTGAGAAACCTCTGAGGTCTTTCCAGCTGCTGCAGGTGCCTGGTGGGGTGCATGCAATTTATTTAATCTAGACCTGGTACTGTATCTTTTCTTATTTTTTCTCAGAGCCCTCTCTACCAACTCCATTGATATAGGGGGACATTCACAATCAACCAAATTCATTACTAAATGAATGCTCTCCAATGAACAATTTCCCCTGTAAAGACCCCCCCTCCCGAGTTAACCAAATGATTGACTAGCACACTTGGATCCATTTCTCATTGATCTTTGTGTATCAAATAAATATTTGACTTCACGATTTTGCTACATTGTCTGACATATTTATAAAATGATTTTTTTTACTATCTACCTCATGCCATCCTAATTTCAGTTTATAGCTGTACTTAGTTTTCCAAATCAGCTGAGTAAGATCTATTGCCATTTTTCTGCACAAAGTCTTTTTGAAGTCAGGAGTTTGCCTTAACCACTCCCGAAAACCATCTTTTCCTACTCAAACACTTTCCAGTTTTAGAGTTAAACTGGGAGGGGGACAGTTCTTCTTAGAAACATGTCCCCTTTTCCTTCTGGAACAAACCTTTTTAATGAGAGAGACTAATATAGAATTTGGTGCACATCTTTTCTACTGAGAAGTCAATAAAGTAATAGTCATAGATAGATAGAAAATCGGCTCTATAAAAATCCTTACCTAATTTAGCACTAACTTTTCTGACATGAGTTTTCCAACAGAAATTAAATTTAAGTATTGAATGAACCAAGATACTCATGAGATTCAAAACAGTAACATAAATAATGTCAACTTCCCGGGAAGACAGCACAACATGACAGCTACTGGTTTTCCTTGTTGGATGGTATAAATACTGAAAAGCTCCTAGCTCAAGCAAAAAAGACAGAATATGATTATCCAGCCTACTACATCTTTTCAAAATTTTCCAATCAATTCAGGAGAAATTAAGGTCTCCCTGAGTATAAAATTACTCCCTAACACAGACCTTTTCAATTCTTCATCCCATACCTTCTTCTCTAGCTTATTTAGGAAAGGAGGTCTTTAAAAGCATATAATATTTCATGTTTTCCCTTGTCGCAAATAGTTATATTTATAATTTCACAAATGTCATTGTTGAATAAGACTTCTTGATAAACAGTTCACATTTTATTTTTACATAGAGAACCAAGTAGAGAAAGTATTAAAATTAAAGGTATATTGCAAAATGTAAATTCTACGTACCCCATAGGCTAGACCAGCTATATCTATAGATGTGCTGCTTCCCAGACTTGCACATGGTTACCCATTATTCCTGTCTTCTCCCAAGCAATGAAAACTAATACAGATCACAACAATCAAAATGCTTAGTTTCACTAATCTATCTGATAACAGAGAACATTATTATGTTACTCTAAATATATCAGAATGACCATCATTTAAAGCCAGAGCCATTTTTCTTCTAAATACCTTAATATTTAAGTTACTGCATGAAAGTTATTGTCCACATTTTAGGAAAAGATTGATACTCAGCAGCTCTATTTATTCAACAAGAGGACATAAAGGTACAAAACTCCTTAAACCCCCTTTTATTCTTACAAGTGTATAGACAAATATTTAGGCATATCTAAATACAAATAAACAACATATATAAAAGAACATGAGATGCACCAAACACCAGGAAATACATACATAAACACATAGGATTTTACTTTTAAAATGTGTTTGTAAATACTGTTAAAAATACAGGGTGTATACATGTGAAAATTGGTGTTTTAATGCAAAACATAAGGAATGTACATGTGAGAGTAGGTGATATTAGAAAAATAGGAATAATGCTAGGTAAGTGGTCACAGCAACCATAGTAAGCCTAGCCATATATACCTTTAAGTAGACCTACTTAGAAGTTCTTGCCACCCTTTACAGGTACTTAATATTGCTCTTCTCCCAAATCAGGCAGGGTCATACATGATATCCCTGGTATAAATTTACATCTACATATCCAATCATCAAGACTAGCCTTAAAGCAGATAAAGTAGTACTTTGCTTGATTTTAGTGGTAGCTTATTCCACTGGCTGTGAATATGTTGAATTAGGAAACTATCCCTCGAGGAAGTCTTCTTTATTTATTTGTGAAAATTTAGATCCCTAGCAGGAGTGTTTGTAGAACCACTGATTTTGGAAAGAAAAAGAAAGTCAGATAGGACAAGGCTTTTCATGACTCTAAAAGTGAGACACAAGACACCTTGGAGCAGTATGTAGGCTATTGTGTATAAGAAGAGTTGCACTAATTTATTTTGATAATTGAAGAATATAAGGCCTTTATGTTTTTTTGGTTAAAAATCATTGAGGCCTTTCAAACTGAACAATTTGCTTGGATATCTACATGCCAAAGGGGGATCTGTATTCCATTATGGGTCTCATAATGGAAGAATACGGTCATAAGATGACTTGTTTGGATCTTCAAGATATTCCCCTAGAAATGAACTGGCTCAGATAGAAGGATTTCCTCACTGTGATGGAAGCATGATGACTGAATGAGAGAATGTTATCCGCATAAGTACCCAACTCTCTTATGACCACATCTGTTTGAAAAGGAGTACCACTTATAACATATGAGATGGATACAGCACTTTTACCAAATGCTACTGTGCTGTACTTTTTTGCATTTAACTTGGGACCATTTTCCATACACCAGGTATACTCACATTCCAAACCTATTTAGAGCAGTGCAGTTATCAGTGGATGAAAGGATAACAGTACACAGATTGCAGCAATCAGGAATATTAGCTTGGATGTCTAAAAAATAAACAGGAGAGAGGCCAACACTGATTCCTGTGCTACATCACTAGTTGTAATTTTACATTCAGAGAGGGTAACCGTAACTCTCACTACTTGGGATCTGTGCGACAGATGACTTAAAATCCACTGCACAATGTAGGGGTTTACATTAAGTTTGTCTAACTTTTCAGTAATATCATTATGGAGAATAGTGTCATAAGCCTTATCCAGGTCAAGATAAGCAGCATGCTAGATTAGATTCAGGAGACAAGACTTGACCCTTACAAAACCAAACTGGCTGGGGTTTAAATCAGTTAAGTTTCCTGTATCTGCAAAAAAGAGTTCTGCCATGATACATTCAATGGATTTGCATATAAAGATGGTAAGGCTGCTGGACCTTTAATTATCTATCTATGTAGAACAGCAACCTTTGTGTAGATGAGTCACAGTGGCTGTTCTTCAAGCATTAAGGACTAACCATATGGATGGCTGATAGTGAACATTTTCATTTTTGGTGGTACAAGTGTGTCAGCCAATACATGGGTAATTGAAGTCAACTAGTAAGAAGATATTTGGTTTGGTATTTAAATGCTCAGAGATATTAAGGTAAATTCCATGACTGATCATGTATGGAGATCTGCGGCTAGCAATGAATTAATAGCTGGATTTCATAGGGATGATTTGGATCTCATGGAGCTTGAAGTTAGGTTTATTGGAAATTTGGGATGAGGTGATGGTGTTTCTGACAAATACAGATAATCCACTGCAGTTAACCAAGGGTCTGAATGTAAGAAAGGTACTCTACCCCTATACAGAAGGAGTGCTGATATTGCACTGAAACAATGTCTCAGTAACTATACGGATATGAATGAGGACCTCAAGTTCTGGCATGTTTCTATTTAGACTCCTACCATTCAGTAGTGCTACCATGATGGTGTCTAACTTTGGGTCTGAGTTTGCTATGTAGAAATGCCCAGTAGGGAGACTCTGTCTAAAAGTGGCTCTATAGGAACAGCAAAAGCAGTAGCCCATATAAGGAAGCCTTGGTATGAAAGTTGAAATCCTTTACTGACAAAACAGAAAGTCTTAGCTACCATTTCATGCCAAGTTGATATATAATCTCTTTAGAATGGCACCAACTATTTGATCAATTGTTAAAGCCAGATATCTTTATGCCTAGGCATCATTCCTGGCGAAGGGAAGATACTACTAAAGACCAGCGTGCTTCCTGCCTCTGAAAAATGAATAATAAGTTCATCATGTCTCTCTACATTGTCCCTCTGGGAGGAGTGCTTCAGGTTATTCACTCCCACATGGGCCACCAATTAGTTGTAGTCATATACATATCTGGTTAAAGTAATATCAAAGCCATTGAGACAACATGGATCCTGGCACTGGAAAAGCAGCTTATGGTCATTCTGCTCTTGTCCAGTCTGTTGAGTGTGGAATATGAAGGCCTAACTATACAGTCACCTATGACTAAGATGTTTTCCTATGTGGCAACAGACTTAGTGGGCTTTACAGACCTAGACGTGCTTTCCTGGTGACTCTTTGGTGATTTGTATGGAGCTGCAATATGTGGGAGTTGAGAAGGAGTTTGAGTTGCCTCGTGTGTTCACAGCAGAGGTCTTTTAGAGCTCATTCTAAAAGACTTTGCCATTTTTTTTTCTTTACAGCATTAGTATAAGCCAAGGCAAACTGAGAACTCTTCTGCTTTTAAAAATCACCTGCACACTGACTTACTCAGATATGGCTATGCCACTGTTCTACAATATTTAGCTAATCTTTTATACAGCAACCTCCTTTGTCCATATTTCCATGAAATGTGACTAACAACTACTACAAAGCTCTCTTCAAGCACAACATATCATTAATTTTGTTTAGATTCTGAATATGCTCCTGGCTAGTTTTTTTCTACAACAATCATCTTCATCCATTTTCCAAAGCTCTCTTTAACCTGGAACTCCTTTTACATATATTGAATATCTCCCTCAGTATTTGTATTATTAATCCTGATAACATATTTTGCCACCTTAATAGTAATGGATTGTTTCTTACTTCTGTATATTTGAATTAGTTTTACAATACATAGCCTTGCATATCAAAGTACTGTAGTTTGTAGCAAGTTAAATAAATAAACACATATGTTATAGGCTTCTTGGTGTGTTGTGACTGATGTGATGCTATGGAGGTATGATGCTTACAGACAGTGGCCTAATGCAAGAGGTTTGCCTCCATCTTTTATAAATATTGACATATTTTGCAGATTGTTCTGTCAATTGGTAGAAGCAGTGAACAGATGATAAGTAAAAGGAAGTTGCTACACAGTTTTAGAACACCTAATGCAACCAGACTGGCCACATATGGAGTGAGAGAAGACTTTGAGCCATGTTGCCAAAGAGTGGACATAGTACTCAAGGGTTGGGCGATACCACAGTAAAGGACCCTAAATATTTAAGGACAAGTTATTTAGGATGACACTCTGAAGTTTAATTAGATGATAGCTAGTTTAAAAGCATTTAGCGAAAAGACAGAATTAGATTTGTCAAGAATTATAAATAGTAGTGATTTACATAGTGTGTACTACCTGGTGATTACTAGCTTTGGTCTTGTCACAGCTACACTCAACTAGGAATCAATGTTCATTTACTCCTTCTCCCACCCTAAGCAAAACACATAGCCCAAGGATTATCACTGACCCCAAACTTATTCCTGAGGAGTAGATGACAGGCTCTTTGATGATCAGCAGTCTTCCCCAATTTGTATTGTTTTATACACTTTTAGTAGCCTTCTTATCCTTGATGAGAGCTAATCTGCACAAGGGTTAAAAACCAGATCAGTCAGAGAAGTTCCACACAGTCACAGAGACAGTCATTAAAGTCAAAAACTTAAGGGGCAAGTCATTTACTTAGTAATCGGAATTTACATAACATTGAAGTAAATTTTGGACATTATGTATGGATATGCAGCATATTTATGAATGTACAATTGTATAAAACTTTGCAACTCATTTTCTTGTTTGAAATTCTGAGATACATTGCGTGGACATACTATTGCTGCATTCTTATTAACGTGAAGTATGAAGTAAGCATGCATGTTAAGCTATTTCCTCATAACCAGATGTGAATGTATGAAAAATACAGAAAAGGTTTACTTGGCCAATTAACAGATGATAAACAAGCAAACAAAATAAACAAATAAATGGTTCCAGCTCTTCTCCTTCTACAACTCTTAACTGAATGCTCATACTCCACCTGAAAACTGTGAGCAAGATGAGAAGGACCAGGACCACCAGGACACTTAGGGCAATAATGACGATGATCAGAACGCTGAGGCCTGCATAGAAACAAGAGTATATGCTGTTGGACTTACACTTTGCAATATAAGGCAAGAAAACAATCAAAAGTTCAGGAGGAGTACATGAACAGTGTTTAATACAGTGCAAGAAAAACAATATGAGACACAACGTTATGCTGTAAGAATTATGACAATGTGCACTCTGCTAGTCACTGGATAACCTTGTACGTTAGACATACTTATGAATAGCTATGGAAAGATGGCATTCATCTCAGTAGCTACAATGATGGACATGGTTTGATACTTTTCCATGAAATATGACATAATCGTGTTTTACTTTATAGTAAATATGTATATAAATGGCAGTAAATATTTAATTCTGATCATTGTAATGTACTTAAGGATTCTCTGTAGCACCTAGTCAATATTGTATACGTTGTAAAATATTTGCTCAACTATGTTAGCACCTTATCTTTATATGAGTAAGTTGTCAGTGTGAATTTTCTTGGGGCCTGGAGGTTCAGATATACATGTCAAAGTAATGGACTGAAGATTGTAACCGATCCCATACACAACAAATCATCACATAACCAGAGATTCCTGAATTTCATTCTTTTTGCCCATGTTTAGCAATGGCATGGCCCGGACTGGACATGCAAGATTAGAACCCATCAACAGAATCTTACTCTAACTCAGTCATCCATGCATCAGCCTTATTGAGTGATGTACAATCACAGGTCCATTAACTTAAATAAACATAATGTCTTTAAAGGAGTTTAAAAAAATGCTTTTATGATATGAAGTACCAGCAATATAGTTAGGTTTTCAGCATCATTCCCGCTGTCTACAAATCCTCACATTTAGATAGTGGCATGTACAGATGACACAATTGTGGCTGCATATTTCTACAGCAATGGCTTACCATCCTTCCTCACAATCTATAGTTGCTGGAACACATAGCATGTCCTTAGATGCCAGCCAAATAAACTGCAAAGAGGTGCATGCTGCCCCACCTGGCTTACACTTGCCAAAAATAATTATTTATGGAGGTACTACTATATCTTACTCAGCAGTGAAGCATCCAGGTCAAACTCGTTCATCACTCCTCCCTCCAGTGATGAATATTAAGGGATTGCCTCACTTTTTAACTCATTAACATCCGGCCACACTAGAATTTCATGCTTCCTTACACCTGCACAGTTCCTGGCTGGATGACCTTCCATAAGCTAAATTGCTGAGAATGCAATTTTACAACTTGCCTGTAAAAAGTGCACATATCTTGAGAAATAGATGTTATAAAGACAGTGAAAATATGAAGGTTGTAAAACACACATTCCTCATCACAATGGAGATATTTGTCAGCCAGAGATAAAGCAGCTTTTTATAGTGAGTATTAAATTAAACAATATATACATTTTTATTGCACTCTAACCAGAGTAGATAGACCGAACTATAATGGTGACTTTTGTTCATGCTGATGTGGTCTTCCTTTTGCTCCAAAGCAGTTTTGTCAAGGTTAGTTCATTTTTGAGATGTTTACAGAAATATGGAATATATGCATATTTAATGGGCAAATACATATAAATATTCTGCAAAGCTGTGCTACTTAGTGTTGTGTATACTTTCATTTCATACTACAGTGTATGATAATCACTCCTTTTGGTTCAAGTTATTTGCACATTTATTAATATGTCATATATTATCAATATTGCAGGAAAATAAGTTACATTTTCTTAGTATGAAGGGCAGACTTCTTTAGGATGTCAGAGGGTTTCTTATTGGGTCTATATTACAATGTCAAAAGATGAGTTCACTGAACATGTCTTAATCGACATGTAAATATCAACCTTTTCAAATGCCGACTGGCCACTTCAGCAAATTTTTTCCCTGGAGAAAAAATCTCTCGGCCGTACACAAACAAACCAAACTTTCAAACCCTACATAGTGGGAGACTTCGCCCTCCACACCCCCCGAGGTAGGAGGCTGTCCCCCTCACCCCCCCTAACTAAATATACCAACTCTGAGATCACACTACTGGGGGAAAAAGGGAAATTCCCAAAGATAACCAAGCGATTGTTTCCCCTGGGAAAAATTTCGCTCAAGTGGTTGTTTGGCATTTCAAAAGGTCGATATTTACATGTCAATAAAGACGTGTTCAGTGAACTAATCTTTCGACATAGTAATATAGACCCTTCATATCATACCTCTGTTCCCATGGCAGTTGAAAGGTAAACCACAGATGCAGCGCCTGCTGTGCAATGTAGTAGTATAGAGTGTGTGTATGTGTGTGCTTGTGTGCATGTATCTGTGTGTACATGCATGTGTGTGTGTGTGTGTGTGTGTGTGTGTGTGTGTGTGTGTGTGTGTGTGTGTGTGTCCGTGTGTGTGTCTTTCCTTCCACTCATACACCAAACTCCAGCTATTGTGCTGCTTTGAAAGACTGAAGCACTAATTGTCTGCCCTTTTGATGCTGCAGTACCATCTGACTTCCACTAGAGAGCAGCCACACAGCCAAGCCAAGCAGTAACTCATCTCAGTAACATATGAGACTGTTTTTTAAATTCTCATCGCTTTTTCTGTATTCAAATATCAGGATGAAAACGGGCCATGTATATAATTCTCTGCAGTGTTTTACAGCTGCAGTAATAAAGTCTATACGACAGTCAGTGAACTATTAGGACATAAATCACATTTCCATCTATTCATTTATTTTGCTTGAAAATTTAAAGGTAACACTGCGTCAAAGTGAAAGATGGAGACATTCTGAGTGCTCCTGATCAGGGTGTAGCTGTTTGACTTTGGTCAGGGCATGTTACTGTGTAGCTGCAGTGTTCTTTGGAGGCACAAGTTGATGTCTTAAGTTTTATTAATTTATTCGAGTTTTTGCAGTGCTTGTTCAGTGTTCAACTAGGTCTGCTTGGCTCCCTGACCATTTAACCCTTTCTCTGCCAATTTCTTTTGACCAGGATGTAATTTTGGCCAGACAATGTGGCTGCGGTGTTTTTGGAGTGAAGATTTTGAGATTTATTTCAGTTTAATTGTTATTTTTTTAGCTTTAGTTTCACTTGTCTGGCTCTTGGGTATTTCAACCTGCTCTCCCTTGAGCAGTCATGAATGGGGAGACTGCACACTTTGTATGAGAAACAAAGACCAGTATTGACCAATGGAGACTGTGGAAAGGAACTAAGAAGAGCTTGAAGTTGGAGAACATTTGCACATGTTCAGAGCCATGCAAATGCCAGTGCTTACTGGTGAGGACTATGATAGTGAAATAGCAAGAAGAGAAGTAACTTTGTATTTCCATCACTTACACAAATCCATTTTGTGTTGTGACCTGTTTTAGTACTTATAGATGCCAGGTTTAGTGCAGCATCTTTTGTAAAGTTATTACTCTAGAGCTCACACTCCATCCTGTGGCTGCTTATTTATTTCCATTTACTTTAATGGGAATGTTCTTACTGTAAGCCCTTTGAAGTTGTTTGTTTTTCTTAGATGCCAAGAATGTGGTACAGTTAATACCTCTGCTGCTAAAACCAATCTGTAAAGCATTTATTTTGCTTATAATATAAAAGCTATTCATTTACCTGGAATATTTATTTATTTATTTATTTGTTTGTTTTATTTTATTTTACATTTGTTGACTGGGATAGTCAGACTGGATACATGTCCATTTTCAGCGGAGGCCTGGGGAGAAAAGCTCCAAGGCAAATCATACAGAAAGTAACAAAATCATTAAATTATTTCATAGAATTATACAGTTTCACACAGTTTGCAGACTCTGATCTAACAAGTATAGAATCATTTAAAATAACGTAAGTATATAGACTGAGAGAATTAAGACATAGTATTCAAATTATAGGGCGGCCATGGTGGTGCAGTGGTTAGCGTTGCTGCCTCACAACAAGAGGTTTTCTGGTTCAATCCTTGGCTGGGTTGCTTTCTGTGCAGAGTCTGTATGTCCTCCCTGTGGTCACGTGGATTTCCTCCAGGTGCTCTGGTTTCCTCCCAAAGATATGCTGTAGGTGGATTGAACACTCTAAATTGGCCCTAGGCATGAGTGCATGTGTGTGTGTGTGTGCCTTCTGTGGAAGGTTGGGCACTGGGCTGCCAACTTGACACCATAAAACTCACTGCCAATCATGAGCAGACAGGTGATCCGCTGTGGCAACCCCTAACTGGGAAAAGCTGAAAGAAGAAGGGAAGGAGCTAGTCATAATTAGAACAAGGACATAGCTAGTGTGTGTTTAAAATATTGCCTGAGACTTTTTTTGAATTGGGGTAGGGAGGGTTTGCGAGTAAGATCTGCAGGACGTGAGTTCCAAGTTTTGCCAATGGAGTTGACAAACAGAGAGTCCCCAGCAGAGTTATTGGTTTTAAATGTTTGAACCAGCAGTCTGTTAGATGAGCTAAGAGGCCTAAGGTTACTGTAGGGGCTGATGATGTTTTTAAGTGTAGGCATGTTGTCAGGATGGTTGAGAATTTTATAGGCCACTATCAGCTGGTTGTACTTAAGTAGGCTAGGCAATTCTAGCCATTCTAAGAGATTTAGGTTATGACAGTGGTGTGTCCTGTATGTCGTACCAGTTGCAAATCTAGCAATGTGGTTATAACAGCTAGAGAGTTTGCTAAGAGCGGATTTGTTCGAGGTGAGGATTACAGTGGAGGCATAGAGAAGAGTGGAGAGTAGATGTGAATAGTTAATAGTAGACCTAGCAAGTGGAGTAAGGAAAGGTTTAATCTTTTAAAGGAAGCCCAGTTTTTTTATTAATGGTTTTGATAGTTTAATTGACATGCAGGTCAAATTTGAGGTTATTGTCTAGTGTAATGCCTAAGAGTTTGGTTTGGGCATCTGGGGAGATTATGGTGCTGTTATTAGATTTTATGGTAAAGAATAGTAAGGAGGACCTACAAGTGGGGGAGAAAAGAATCTGTTTTGTTTTGTTGGGGTTTAAGATCAGCCGATGGTTAGAGAGCCAATTTTCAACAGTGTTGAATGTGCTGTGGGTTAATGTCAGTAGATTTGTCGGGGAGGTGGCTGAACAAATCAAAGTGAAGTCATCTGCATATTGAATGCAGGATGCATTAGAGATGAGAGTGTGAAGGTCATTAATAAAGATAGAGAAAAGAAACGGTTCTAGTATAGAGCCCTGGGGGACATCTAGGGTGATGGGTAGTCAGGTTGAAAGTTTGTCCTCCCATAGGATGGCCTGTTTTCTACCACACAGGTAGTACTGAAACATTGGAGAGCATGGCTATCTAAGGAGATTGCCTTCAAAGTTTGGATGAGTAGGTGGTGGTTAACCATATCAAAGGCCTTACAGAGATCAAGAAAGAGGGCTGAGAAAAGGTTGTTGTTATTTCTTTTATGATTTATGGCATTAGAGAAAGATAAGAGGGCTGAGGTAGTACTATGGAATGGCCTAAAGCAAATGCTGAGAGTTAGCCAGCAAGTTGGTCTGAATGAGATAGTGCAGTAGTTGTCTGTGGACACATTTCTCCATAATTTTAGCCAGTGTTGACAGAATAGCTATGGGTCTGAAGTTTGAAAGCTCTATGGAGCTGCCTCCTTTATGGAGTGGTATAACATGAGATATTTTCCAGATGGAGGGGATGGTAGCTTTGATATAGTTCTATTGATTAGGATGTATATGGGGCATGCTATGGTGTCTGCAGCTTTCTGCAGATATTATGCAGGGAGCAGATCAGCAGTGAGGGTGGTTGGTTTTAATTTCTTAATTAGGGCTTGGATAAGTGATGTAAAAACAGACTAAAAGCTTAAGGAGAGTTGGGTACTGGGTAAAGAACTAATCAACCACAAAGTAGAATGGAGCAGGCAAATGTTTGCATGAACACACCAAAATGTTATTATAATCCAAGGTTAAAATAGTAAAATGTCCAAGTATATAAGCGCTTTCATCTCATTTTAACTGACTGATGAAGTCTCTTCAAGTCAGTTAAAATGAGGAAAAAGCACTTATATACTTGGACATTTTACTATTTTAACCTTGGATTATAATAAAATTTTGGTGTGTTCATACAAACATTTGCCTGCTCCATTCTACTTTGTGGTTGATTAGTGTTTTTTGTTTGTTTACTTTCTTCGTACTGGGTAAAGAAGCATTTGAGTTAGAGCAATTGGGAGTTAGTTGCCTAGCTAGAGACTGGATATTTTCTATGAAGAAACTATTGAAGGTATTTGCAATGTCTTCTGGGATTTATGGTTAGAGGCTGAAGGTGTTGGAGTGGGGGCTAGTCCTGGGTGTAGACGTTTATTAATTCCTGCCAAAAACTTTTGAGGATTGTTTTGATGTTTCTGTTGAAGATGACAGTAGAAGTATTTTTTGTCTAGTTTAATAGATTTTTTTATGTCTTTCCTTAGCTGAAGATATCTAAGCTGATCCAGTGGGGACTTTGTGGCACACCAGGTATCCCATGCCTTATTTCTAAGTATGATTTTGGACTTGGTTTCTTTTGAAAGCCATGGTGCGATTTTTGTTTTAGTTCAAATGGTTCAAGTGGGAGCATACGAATCAAGGATAGCAAGGAATTTGGTATTAAAATGTACTACCGCATCATCCAGTTTTAGTTGTTTTAGACCTGACCAATTGTATGCTCTGACTTCATTCTGGAAATTGGTGAGGCTGAAATTATTACTGTCTCTGATAGTTTTATAGGTGGGCTGGTGGGAGTTATTTGCCTTGTGCTTGATTATATAGGTACACAAGTGATCACTCAGATCATCGGGGGGGTCCCTGACTTGTACAGATGGGGATGGTTATTGACAAGTATCCAATCTATGATGATTTCTTTGTTGTTGGGTTTACTTATCCTGGTGGGGGAGGATATGATCTGTGTAAACTCATGTAGATTAACACGGGTTGTAGGAGATTCTGAGGAACAGGTGCTCCAATCAATGTTGAAATTTCCAAGCACTATGGTTTCCTGGGGGTAGGTAGTGGATAACCAGTAGAGGATGTCCTCTACGGTGTTAATGTTATTACCTGGGAGAATGTAAATGCAGACAATGTTTATACATTTGTTTTTGTTAATTTGTAGTTTGGTTATCAGAATTTCAGCATTATTAACCTGGGGTGGTATTATGGAGTCTGTAGTAACATTTAGTGAAGTTTTATAGAGTACTGTTACCTCACCACCCTTCCTAGTAGTACGGTCCAATCTGAGTATGTTGTACCTTGATGGTAACACCTCAGTGTCCTTAGCTGCCAGTTTTAGCTAGGTTTTAGTGAGAGAGAGTATTTCAGGGGAGTAAAACTGCTAAGAGGGCATGCAGGTTATGGACCTTATTATTTATGCTTCTAATGTTTAGATGACAGACCAGGAGAGAATTAGGGGGCCTATTAGATGGCATTGTGTTAGTAGGTTTAATAGTATAGGAGCTGCAGTCAGCAGGTGAGGATGGGCCCAGGTTTGGGTGGATGTCTCCATCCATTATGAGGTTGTAATTTAAACTAACTATGAGTTAAGCTATCTGTATCTGTGTGTTTGTATGTGTGTGTTTATGTGTGTTTTCTTGCTGAATACCAATTTGTTAAATCACAAATCTCTGAATATATTAATTGAAAACACAATTCATTGAATCACATTTTGTAAAAAATATATACAGCAAATATGTCTCTAAAAATGTTATTGTAGGGAGCCTTCTGATATGTAGGGAGCCTTCTGCACTCCATATACACCCATACTTAAATATATTAATTAAGTGGTCATACAACTGTGGTGAGATGTGATTTCATTGGCATGAATCCACAAAGATTTTTTTAAATGACTTGTGATTCATTGCAAATGTGATTCAATGAGCTGTGTAGCAACTATACAAACATACTGTACATATATATGTGCATATGTGTATTTATGTATGTGTGTGTGTGTGTGTGTGTGTGTGTGTGTGTGTGTGTGTATATATATATATATATATATATATATATATATATATATATATATATACATATAGGTTTACCATTAAATCTCTCAACACACTTGGGCGAGTGATTATTTACCCGAACTGAAATGTTGTAAAATCAAAATTCCAACAGTTGACAAACAGGAATGCCGACTTTACTGAACCTACCTGGACTTCTGGTTATGTACTACTAACATTTTGCAGAGGGGCAAGCCCTGCTATACCCCCACACCCCCTGCTACTTATAAATATAAACTCCGAGATCACATTATACGGAGGGAAAAGGTAAATTTCTCTATCCCCACTATAGCGCAATCTCCATTCAAGACAAGAAATCCACAACAGTGAATGCTATTCTGCATTCAGTGTTGTGGATTCAAACATTTAAAAATTTAAAAATCGATGTTATGAAACCTTGGAACAGTGACATTCAATCTTCCAAGGTTCACGTAACTGTGTTGTGAAATTGTGATGGTAAACCGTATATATATATATATATATATATATATATATATATATATATATACACACACACACACACGCACACATATATATATATATATATATATATATATATATATATATATATATATATATATATATATATATATATATATATATGGGCCTATGTTAAACCATCAAATTTACACTTTACCAAAACGCAGCTTCATGAGTCTGATTTTAGGGGAGAGCTTGTTGTTGTAGATCACATTATACTGGGAATAAGGGAATATTCCCCTTTCCCCACTGTAGTGCAATCTCGGAGTTAGTATATATAAGTAGCAGGGGTGTTGGGGGTACAGGGCGGCTTGCCCCCTGCATAAATGTGTGTAGTTATTTGTGTGGTTAATTTATTTTGTTGTTCAATTAGCAGAGTTTCGCAAAAGTGCATTTTCAGATAAATGCACTTTCGTGAAACCGGACTCATGAAACATGCACACACAGCATTTTTAAATGTGGAGTAAGGTAAACTCTTTGCTTGCTAACTCTGAAGTGCTGCATGTGCCGTTTTACACTGTGTTATTGAACAATGAGCTTCACAAAGCTTTCAACAGAGCAGTTGCTATTTGACCATCATTAAATTACTGTTGATCCTAATACTACATTAGTTGTTTTTTTTTTTAATTCAGGCTTTTGCTGCAGTTGTGTTGTGTGTTATTTTATGACATTTGATGCTGTGTTTTTTCAATAGGTTTGCAGTTCTATATAGTGAAGGTGAACTTTATGTAAGAGTAACCGGTTTTCAAACCTAAGAAACATAAGAAATCAGTTTGTAAATGAGGACTGTATGTTGACTTTACAATGTAATTATACTGAGGACCTAGAAACCCAGTTAGGTGTGCTAGGAAAAGACAACTTCAAAACTAAACACATATAGCTTAGTGTTGTGTCTCAGGGGATTCTAGCAACTAACTCACAAGAGATGTAGGACCATGTTATTGGAATTAGTACTCAAACAGAAAGAAATCCTTTAACAAATGCTATACCACAGACTAAGAATGTTTATTTATTCAACACTGATAAATGCCCTGGTAAACACTGATAATTCTGCATAGATTAAAGGGAAGATTTATTCTGCTAGCTTATTAAGAGAACACAGCAGTAGTAAGAATTGTGAAGCTTTGAAGAAAGTTTACTCTCATTGTCAAGCTTTTAAAATGATACATGATGGGAGCAATGTGTATAAGTTGCATATGTGTAGATATGAGTCTAGATAACTGTGATTAAATTGATGATAAGAAAATTAAGTAGAAAGTGTAGGATGGTGGTGGTACCCTCTCTGCTTATAGCTGTAGTACTTGCTTCAGTATTGTCTCCCTTCGAGATAAATGTTAAGAAATGAATGATAAAAATTATGTAGAAATATAAGAGTTTTGTATAGGGGAAAGGAGAATTGTTTGAATCCTTTTTTTTTTTGTCTTGAAGTTTGTTGATGTTCAGGAAGTATATATATATATATATATATATATATATATATATATATATATATATATGGGTCTACTGCTTTTGGTTGAATTACATTTGGTCGAAAATGATTTCAGGCAACCCATTTCACTGAAAGCTCATTTGATTGAAAGCTCATTTGGTCAAATGCCATCTGGTCGAAAATGGAATATAGCCCCTGCCCAACTGCAGTGCGACCTTGGAGTGAGAATATAAAGTTGGGGGATGGGATTCACAAAAAGCAGAATATTGAATTATATTAATAAATGCAGGGCACAAACAGCAGTCTTGAAGCAGAGATATTTTGTTAGAAATGATCACATGAATTTGACAAAAAAAAAACAAATTCAAGATGGATATTCAGCAGAATATCAGAAATGAGGAAATGGAGTAATAATATTGATTTATAGAGGAGCTCCAAGGGTATCAGATCTTGTCAGAGATTTGGGATGCAGGCCCTTGTGGTTGTTAGCCTAGTAAACACCTATGAACCTATAATGGTATATTTATGGTAGTAAGGACCTATTTGCTTACCTATTAATACTGCTTAACAAAATTAGTGAGAAATAATCAGCTTTCAGCAGGGATTAATATTTATAGGTGGAGAATATAACTTGATTTGTAATAGTGAGGATGCATCAGGGGATTCTAGAAAGGAAAATATAACAAAAGGGGGTAGATTTCTAAAGCAATACACAATAATATTTGGTATGTGGAAGATGTGACTTCTGTAATAGGTTCTTAGACAGAATTTACATATTATTTCCCAATGTGCAATAACTGAGTTAGATTGGATAAAAAATTATATTTCATATTTTCATGTTTTTTTTTTAATTGAAAGTTTTGACACATCCAATAACTGTTTCAGATCATGCACCAATAAAACCTGAGATAAAGATATAGAAGAATGAAGAAAAAATGAGACAATAGCACTTTCCTACTTATGTGTTAAAATGGGAATTTAAAAAATTGATACTGGAAATGATATTAAGGAAGATAGAAATTACTGACAAGGGATAACCAGTGAGTGGGATAAAATGAAAATGGATTTTAAAAATAGGTAGAAATGAGAGAGAAAGAGATCTGGGGAAAAGAAAAGGAATTATTTTGAAGGGATGTCAAATGTTAAAAGTATTGCAAAATAGAGGTAATCTCATATAGCTAGATCAGGAACAACTGAAAAGTGCTAAAGGACAATTAAGGCAATATTTGGATAATATATATCAGATTAGAAAGGTTGCTGTTAAGCAGTTATGTTTGATAACTCAAGAGCACATAACCTTTTTATTACAATGACTTATGCAACAAAATGTAGAACAAGTTGTTACAAAATGTAGACAGCCTGTGACAAGAAAAACAGCCAGAGATGCTATAAAGGTATGAGAGATATGTTTGAAATTGTATGAACCATTGCATAAAGCAGAAGAATGTAGAAACCAAGAAAAGGCACAGATGGAAATATGAATGGAATACTTAATTATGCCAAGGTTGGAGGAATCGGAAGCTCAACAATTAATAAAGATAGGAGGTGATAAGATAAAAACAGTGATGTATGTATAATCAGTCAACTGGAAACTCTCCAGGAACAAATGGTATTCCTGGTAAGTTTTGAGATTGGGAGAGAAGAAAGTGATAAAGCTCCTAAAGGCTTTATTTAACAATATTTTAAAAGGAAGGGCATCTTGAAAGAAAACAGCAATGGCTGTATTACTCAAGGAGACTAAAGATGATTCAGACCTGCTTCATATAGACTCCTTTCACTTTTAAAGCATAATTATAAAGTGATTATATCTAGACTGGCTAAGAAAATGGCAGAAGTGTTGCTAAAATTGATAGATATGGATCAGGACTGCTTGGAGAAGGGGATGCAAATATTTTCACGACATTAATAGAATAATAATGTTCTAGATGGAAGCAGAATGCAAGAAAACACTGCTAAGCACTACTATTTTTGGTGAGTCCTGATGGAGTAAAAGCACTTGATAGGCTCATCTGAGATTTTATGAGTGAAGCAGTGATAGCATTGGCATTCCTTTATAGAATGTTGTTTGTCTTTTCGGCTTTTCCCGGTAAGGGGTCGCCACAGTGGAACTCCTGTCCGCTAATGATTGGCAGTAGATTTTTATGGTGCTGAGTTGCCAGCCCGATGCCCAACCTCCAGCGAAGGCATGCCCATTCACGCATGCCTTTCGGAGGCCACTCAACCGTGGGGAGGACATGCAGACTCCACACAGATGATTAATTAGGACGATATATGATGGTGAAGATTCATGAATGAAAAGAGTAACAAAACATTCCCCCAGATTTACTAATCTTCCGTGTAAGACTAGATTAGTCTTACATGGAAGCACCAGTGTAAGAGTATGATGGCAGCGTGCCATGCATATTAATGAGGGCGCGCTGCCTCAACTCTAAAGCTTACATGAAGTGTGAACGAGTGTAGGGGGTGTGTTGGACTGCCAAGCAGTCCAAAAATCCATGCCCCTGCAAAGAAGAAATGCTGCAACTTCCAGTTACATGAGTGAGTCCGCTCACATGTGTACAATGTAACACTACACTCCCCCATATCTTAAACAATTTACAAAATAAAAGATAAAAATAATTTTTTTTTCTTCCGATATAGCTGCCCGTAGTTGCATGGGTTTGCGCAGGTTTGCCCATTGCTTAGCTACAGTAGCTTAGACACCAGAAGAGAATAATAAGAAAAATATATGCAGATTAAGCAACATAGTTATAGCGCAGTGGTTAGAGCCTTCGCACAAAGAGGAGGCATTCCCGGTTCGAGTTCCACTACTGTACATTCCATTTTCTGTGGGAAATCTGTATACAAAAATATTTCCTGACATTTTTTATGTATACATTTTTTAAAAAGCATTGAAATGTTAAATGTAGTAGTGAACAAATTATATATATATATATATATATATATATATATATATATATATATATATATATATATATATGAAGGTGAAATGGTTATGCATTCTAAGGCATGAGTACCCTATTTTAAGCAATATAAAGCACTGCTAAGCACATTTTACCAGTACTGAGTATATTTAAATACAATTGCATGTAGCTGCACACCGCACTAACTAGCGCAATGTCTTTGCACGTAGCTGAGCACCGCTCTAACTAGTACAATGTTGGGCAACATCGGGCAATGTCGGGCAATGCTTGAGCAATGTCGAGCAACGTTGAGCAAAGTTGGACAATGTTGGGCAAAGTCGGGCAAACTCAGAGAAAGTTGAGCAAAGTCAGGGAAAAAACATGCTCACACCTGCTTTACTGTTCCTTAACCAGTCAGGTCTGCCCAGCAGGAAAATAAAAAGCAGTGACGGGGCTCAAACTCAGGATACTGTGCACTATAGTCACAGTACTTAATCACTAAGCCATGACAGCATTTCACAAATATGCACTTTCCACAGATACATATCTATCAAAGGAATTTTAAACATTGCCAACATCAGCTAAGCAGGCGTGCCTACAGCTGAGTTTTTCCAAAACTGGCCAATCACAAATAAGTGCAGGAAATTAGGCATATTTAAGCTCCATAGGTGGGAATACTTGCTATAACTGGTTGTAGCTTCCTTCTGCAGTCAGCATGGCTGGTGCTGGTGAAGGCACTTGATTTAGAGCACAAAGCTAGGGCATCCAGGAGTCCAAAATTATGGTTTGGCTCCTCGTCCACAAACATGAGGAAAGACTCCTGTGGGGCCAGTACCAGAGTACCCAATATAAAATGGAGGCCTGGAACAGTCTTGCCCATGATCTCACCAGTGCCACTGGTGTTCCTCTGACTGGTGAGCAGGTCAGGCACCATTATTCTGACCTGAAGCGATGTAGGGGGGATGAACTGGATCGGTGGATCCAGGAATCCCGTATGATACCTAATGCTCCAGTACTGAGTAAGTAGCCATTGTATTAAGTAGTTAAGAACTGCTATGCTTGTCTATAGTATGGATAGGTATGTCTCAATATCACTGCATTTACTTCACAGCTGCAGGTGACCAGGCTGTGAACCTGCAAGCCCATAAAGATAGGTTGCAAAGGCTGCGTCATGAGACAGGTTAGTAATTATTCTGCATGCACTGTTATATAAAATAAATGAGAGAACCTTCAAAATGTCTTTTAACCCAATAAATAAAGGTGTAATAATCCTTTAATAAATGCATGATACATGGAGTGCTTCTGTGTCATTTACTTTGATATGTTGTTATACTGTTGTATTCTACAAATAGTAGTGTTGTATTAAGCAGTGTCAACCCACACTTGGGTAGGCCCATATAACGTGGATGAAGGGAGTGCCAGTAGCTTGTATGCATATGTACAGCCCTCAATGGTTGGTTCATGGCCAGCATGTACAGGTTAATCTGGCACATGAGTAGCTTGGTATTGTGTTCCCCAGAAATGTCATTGTGCTGCCAGAAATGTAGGGAGCTGTTAACATATAACTGATACTTTCACCTGAACATATCTAGATAATTATATGAAAGTAGTGCTGTCATTGTACCAACTTAGCAGCAGTGTGTGTGAGCAACTCTAAAAATATGTTGCAGTAACATCTGCACCTTAGACAGTTTGTATGTAAGATACAGCTCATGTATATAATGATCTAGCAAAATCCAATTGCACAATATAAGGACATTGGGTAGTGCAATAATACATGTAAGGGACATATAACTGCAGTTAATAGGAATGTAGTGAAAACTAGAAGGATATATAAGTTGTTAACTGAGCTATCTTTTTCCACCCTACTGTATGTGCATAAAAAATGCAATTCCACACCTCAGTCGGTATGTCTAATCTCAAAACATTTGTTGGGACATATGTCATATTGGTTTATAAATATTTGCATTTATTTATATGCATGTGCCCTGTTAAAATGCCACAATATTGGTGGCCTATTGCCATCAATTAAACCTGCATGCTGTTGTAATGTCCACTATTGTTTTATATATGCATGTGTCATGCTTGCTTTTCAACTGTTGAAAATCTGGTGTGTTGGGTTAATGGGAATACTTCTGCATGATGTTATAACTAATTGGCAATGCTGTTGACTGCTACTAACCCATATCTTTATTAAACTCTCCAAAATATAGTTTGTATGGGAAGGCCGGTCCCAGCGGACCCACCTGTCCCACCTAAGCTGGCCATGGCATCTGGCACCAGCAGATCTGGTACCTAGCCTAAGACCTCATCCTCCATTGGCCCTGTGCCACCTTCGGGTGGAAGCACTGCAGAGGCTCAGCCCCTCCATGCAAGCATGAGTGGGGAGGCACTTATCACCCTTTGTAGGGTCCAGGCTGTGGTGCATAGAGAGATTGAACGTTCTGTTGCAGAACCTCTACGCCAGCTTGAGGCCCGAGTGACACAACTTACGGGTCAGCCTGCCCCTCCTACACAGCCATCTTCTGGCCCATGAAGGTGCAGTGGTGACTGCCCATGGGTGGGGATCACAGTCCCACTGTTTCCATCTGGTGGCTCATGGGCTTGCGATTTCCAAACATCCCTCCCAGTCAAAGGTGTTCACCCACCACGTGTCATATACTGCTCCTGTATGCATCTTGTTTTTCTTGTCTGTTTACCGCCCCAACCTACCTTCCCAAATATACCTACTTCACCACCTCACATTCCACTCTCACCTGAAAAAAAAGGGCAATCTGCTCCCAAAAAAAAATTACGCCCCATACATAACTGCCCATTTTGCACACATGTCCACTGGACACATGAAATGTTATTTAATTGGCATAACAACATACTTTGTTGTCCTCACCCCTCTCTCAGGGGTTGAAGGGTTCATATCTACCTCCAAATTTATTGCATATGCATAGCTGTTGCTGTTGAAGAAATGGGCAACTATTGACCTTCCCTACACCTGTCCTGCACATCCCAAGCTATTTTCCACATTGTCTTTCCCTCTTTGTGCCCCTTTTTCACCACTTTCCTATCTCCCCATTTTTCTTTTCTTTCAAAGAAATTAGCACGGGCTGAGCGGGAGTAAGCACTATTAAGCAGTAGTTAGCGGGTTTGTGCGGGTTTGTGCTTGTTTGCGCTTGGCTAAGCAATGCGCAGCATTGCGCAAACCCATGCAAACCCGCTTACAACTGCTTAAAAGTGCCTTAGTCACTCTGCATGTGAGGGCCCTTGTTCTGCTCAGGAACAAAATAAAACACCTCTGTAAGTCTCGAACCCCAGACCTTGCACACACTACACAACATGAAGTATCACTAAGCCACAGTAAATATACATCAAGTTGGGGCTTAAATAATTACATCATGTATCAGAATGAGTGAATGTAAAGGAAAATTAGGAATACCATACCACACAACTTGTTCTGTGGATGTTGACCAACAGTTGTTGTGGGATTACATTACATGACTGTGATAAGAGTAGCAGCCATTCTAGCAGGAAATAATGAAAAAAAAAAACCTAA